>NC_067399.1:251001455-251303955 GCF_016432865.1 Antechinus flavipes
GTGCATAAAAGATAGATAGGAAGAACATAATCCCTGCCCTCAATAAGTTTCAATCTAAAATAAAAAAGACATGTACTCACATAATATAATACAAGATAAACTATGGTAAGTGAAGAGGTAAAAAAGACTGGAAGGAGAAATCAAAGGAAGAGAACACTTCTAGTTGGAAAGTGCAGAACCAAAGAATACTTCATGGGAAAGGTGGTACCAGTAGTATCTTGAAGATCTTGTGTTAGAATCCTTACAAAGTGTTGTCACTTACCTAATTTAGCATGGTACTTAGCAAGTTCTCTAGCTCACTAATGTATTTAAGTACTCATTGGAGTTCACACTTTTGGGAGATTCACAAGTCAGGATTCAGTATGAGATTCAAAGTTGAATGGAGGAGATTCACAAGTCAGGAACCCACAATCCCACTCTCTCAGAGGAAGAATCAACCTTTGAGTTCACACCTCTAAAAGAGCATATAAAAGAACAAGCACTAGAGAGTTTGGGGAGATTGAGAAAGGAGGAGTCAGTTTAGGAGATTGAGAGTCAAAATTCAGTTGGGAGATTGAAAAGCCAGCACTGCAGTTGGGCAGAACAAAGGATTCAGAAGAGGAGAGGCTGAAGCTGGCAGAGGCAGAGGCAAAGGACTAGCAACAGGAGTTCTTGGAACCTAGGAGGGGGAGAGGCCTCTAAGAAAGCTAACTGGGGTATTTTGGAAGAGACAATAAAGGACTGATTTTTAACTCCTGCCTGCATTTGGGGTGATTATTACACTGAACTGAAACTAAGGCTGCCTCCAGAAGCCCCTCAAGAAACCTGCTCCTGGAGAACGATTATATTTTAGAGAAAAGAAGAACACTATGATCTTGAAGGGAAGGAAAGATGTCATCAAGCAGGGCTGTTTAAAGGAATGAGATATGCTTATGTCTATGAATGGAAGCAGAGAAAATAGAATGAAATCAGTGAACAGAGTATAGTCAAGGGTGACTGAGACATTGAGAGTGTGAAAAAGAATGTAAAATGAGACTGAAAAGGTAGGTTAGAGCCAGATTGAGTGGAACGTTGGGTGACAGTCTGAGCATTTTGTATTTCATATTGTAAGCACAAGGGAGTCAATGAAGTTGGGTTTTTTGGTTGTTATTGTTGTTGTTTTGTTTTTAACAAAATGTTGTGGTCAGAAATGTGATTTATGAAGGTAATTTATTCTTTCAGTCATACATAGATCATAGAGGGACAATAACATTTTGGAGGCTATTCTCAGCCAGGAGAAAGGTGATGAAGGCAGAGCTGGCCCCAATGGAAATGGAAAGGAGGGTGGAGATATAAATTATCTTTCAGTTAATCTTCTATTCAAGCCTCGCTATCATGTCTTTTTCCTAACATTTGTTGCTATTTTTGTGGCATGCACACCAGAAACTGTTGAATGGAAAGAAAATGAATTTTTGAATTTGACTCTATTCAAATGACTTCTGTGACCTAATTTGAAGGGAAATATGAGAGGAAAGGGACATCATTAGGATCACATAGTCTCCAAATTAGCCTCCCAATGATTCCAGATTTTTTTTTTTTTTGCATGATTCCCTTCAGACTCACAAGAGCTTTCTGAATTTCTTTTTCTTTTTTTTTCCAACTGGTCTGAAAAAAACTGGGGCAAAGGTCTAGTATGCAACATTGGAGGGCAGGCTGAAAATGAATAAAGCAGGAGATGGTCATTTGTCAATTTCTTGGTCTGTTACCCTTTACAATGTTGTTTTAATGTTGTCACTGTTTAAATCGGCCTTCTCTGTGTAGATGCTAAATTCACCTGCCAAAACTCATATCCATATTTTGTAGGAAAGCCAGACCCCATTTAGGATCAGGAGAATTCAAATTTGCTCACATCTAGAGACACACATTCCAGTGTGAGGAGACAGAGGGAAATGTATTTTTCAATTAAATGTTTCTGTTTTTTTTTCACATTTTGTTGGCTTTGTCTGCAAAAAGAAATAATTCACATAATAGTATTTAAAATCATGACCTTCCAGACTAGAAGAAAAGAGGCAGAAAAGCTAACCAAGAGTAACACTTGTATTTCATAGGAGAATGACATTGACTTCTTTCAAAATGTGTTGTTTGCTGGTCGTAATTTCCTGATTTTAATATTTTTCTCATGTATAACTTCTTCAAAGGGTTACAAAGGTTTACAAAACTAAAAATTACAGTGAATGCTATGGGAGAAAGATATTAAAATAATAATTATTGGTGCTATAATCAGATTAATCTATGAAGTAACTAAAATTTTTATGTGTGATCAATAAAAAGGAGATTTGAAATGGGTTGATTTGGGTACCAACTCTGATAATTGTTATCTAACTTGTGTTTGGTTACATTTAAAAATTGATTTAACACAATAATTATTACACCATGTTATGAATTAAAAAAATGTTAAAATATGGTGTCTACCAAAAACTTAGACAATGAACATTCCTTCAATCTCATTGACATTTACCATATTATATTTTTTTAAACATACTTTACTTTCTTGAGCTCTTTTTAAATCCATGATAACTCTTTTCAGGATCCTTTACTAGTTCCTATTTTCCTAACCTATTTCATCCTAGCATCCCTTGACATTCAGTCTTTAACCTATTCTTCACCTTCTATCATCACTACCTTGGCAAATTTACCTAGATTTCACTTTTTAGAGATTCACACAACTCCTAAATCTGCTTAGAATCATAGGATTTAAAACTAGTTGAGCTCTTAAAAGATCCTTTGTTCTATTCCTCTTGCTTTACAAAAGAGGAAATTGAAGACCAGAGATGTTCATTGATTTGTCCAAAGTTACCAGTCCTGACCTCTCTGGTACTGTATCATCAAATATCTGGACTACATCTTCACTCAGATATTCAGCACCTAAAATATTATGTGCAATCAGCTGAATACATCTTCCTCAATTCTCATGAAATATTGCTTCTGATTTTGCCTCATCACCATCAATGTGTGGCACAACCATGCTTCCAGTATTATAACCATAGAGTTATTCTTGACACCTTTCTTTCCTTGACCTCTCATATTCAATCCATCATCAGGTCCTGACAGTTGTTTTTCCTCACAATGTCTCTTGGATCTGACCCTTCCTTTCTGTTTCCATAGCTACCTCCCAGTTCAAGCCCTGCTTATTTCAGACACACACCATTTCAAGAGCCTCCTAGTTTGACCCTCTTGAATTTTTTTTTCTTTTCAATTCTTTTCAATATGTGCCATCCTATACAGCTAGCTCCAGAGTAATTCTCCTTGAAGCATCATGCTGATTTCTTGTGATTTCCTGCTACATTAAATCTCAACTCCTTGGCATATTTTCCAAGCCCCTTCACCAACTATTTCTCCCTATCTTCAACATGGCTACTTATATATACTATATCCATTCTTGTCTCTGGGCCTGCCCAGTTGCCATTCTTTCAACCCCTTATTTCTATTCTCTTTTTCCTTCAATATATAGACCAAAGTTTGCCTTTCCCAGGAAATATTCTCTGAAAGTTATTTTATTTGAATTTCCCTTCCTTCTTTTCTTCCTTCCTCCATCTCTCACTTCTTCCTTTCTTCTTCCCCCTTCTTTCCCTCCTTCTCTCCTTCCCTTCCTTCCTCCCTTCCTCCCTCACTCCCTTCCTCATTCACTTCTTTCCTTCCTCCATTCCTTCCTCCCTCCCTCCTTTTTATCCTCTCATTCTCCTTCTTTCCTTCCTTCCTTCCTTCCTTCCTTCCTTCCTTCCTTCCTTCCTTCCTTCCTTCCTTCCTTCCTTCCTTCCTTCCTTCTTTCCTCCTTCCCTCATTATCCCCCTTTCTCCCTTCCTCACTCCTTTCCTTCCTTCCTCCTTCCCTCTCTTTCTCCCTCCCTTCCTTCCTCCTCTCTGTCTCTCTGCCTCTGTCTCTCTCTTTCTCTTTCTTTCTTTCTGTGTATAAATCCCTTCTTCCATAATATTCTGTATTTTTTTTCTTTCTGCCCTTGATTTTCCCTGTATGTTCCAGGCTATCCACATTTTTTCTCTATTGAACTTTCTCTCTTTTTTTTCCCTTTCCTTCCTCTTACTTTCTATATCCTCCTTATGCGCTAAATATTCCATTTTTGTCTTGCTTTTTTGAGGATTGCCTTTTCTAAACATTTGTTTTCAATCACTAATTATATTCATTGGACAATGTCTTTTTTCCCTCTTTTTTTCCCTGTGATTCAACCCCAGAATGTCTATGACTATTGGATCACACAGTGGGGTCCTAGTAAGCTTATTACAATGATCCATTCTAATTTTGTACTGATTATAAATCTTAATGCATTTTTGTTACCTGATCCAACCAGCATGTTTTAATTTCTATGTGAAGAATAATTTATTTTTGAGCAATAAACAGATTGGCAAGGATGTGCCCTAATCTTGTTTTGAAAAAGCTCACAATAAATTTACCAAATGGTTTCAGTCAAATTGAACTTTTATGGACGTTACAGATTTTAGAAGAAAAGAAAAATGCCAATTAAAGTCTTGACTTGAAGTGAGGTTTCGCAACACAGAGCTGCTGGAAAATCCTAGGCCTAAGTTCACATTTCTCCAAATGGAACTGAGGTGAACACAGAAGCAATGGTAAACCAGTATTCCTAAAACTTAGAATCAGCGAGAAAGCCTGACCTACAGGCATATAGGCCCTTCTAAGTGGCCATCCAAAAGAGCTCAACATTTTTATGTCTAGCAGCAGATGACTGTTTTGGTCTTCTAACATTCTGAGTTGTATATTTATATTTATGCTGCAAAAGATATTTTGTAATTTAGGAGTGTTTAGCACAGCAAAGACCACAATTATTGTTAACATAATCCAAAGTGAATTTTTCCCTTTCTCCCAATTCCCTTTTTTTCTTCCTACTCTTTCCTCTTTAACTTCTCCTTTTTTCTCTTTCTTTTTCTTTCTCTTCCCACCTTCTATGATCTAAATATTCAGTTACATCCTATCCACTTAATTGCTGTTAGGAAGGACCCCAAATTTATTACTACTCTATATATCTATCTATGCTTCTGATGCTCTGCTGGGGGCAGGACTGATTATCTGATGTTGCTCAGAGCTATTTGCCAGTGAACCTGACATGAATTCAGCCAAGTGGGGTGATAGTGTAATCGATCTACTCCATGGATCAATAGGCCAGCTGTCCACTCTATCGTGTTAGCAAGCTAAGCCATGACAGAAAGTGATTCTGGCTGCTTTGCAACACACATTGTATAGTCACGAGCATCAATACTCACCCCTATCTGAGGTCTGGGATCCCACAATACTGTTTCATTTGCTTTGTAAATAGAACTTGAATCTATTCTCAATCCCCTTTACAAACTATCCTCATCATATTTTGATTCCAGGATAATTTCTTCTTCTATAATTCTCAACTTCTTCTCACACCATTAGTTACCATATAATCAGGGACTGCACATGTAACTTAACATTAGCCCAAGCAAATTATTAGAAAGGTGAATCTGCTGGCGACATTAAAAATAAAAAAACTTCTCACACATTCTAAAACCAAGCATTAGTCTCTTTAAAAATTGTGATTTTTTTCCAGTGGTATTAACATAGAAGGGATACCAATAGTAGAACCTCAGAGACATGAAGGGGATAAATACAATCAACTGTGACAAAAGACTGTTCTAGCATATCCTTCCTCTCACAAGACTCTGTTGCCAATGTATTATAATAGGAAAGTCAGGATAACATAAACAATATATGTGAAACAAGGTCTTTATGTTACATATAGTTAAACAGCCAAAGGAGTAAGCTACAGCAGTTAGGTGGAATATCCTAGCAGAGGTATAGGGATCTTGGTCTTCACAAATCTCTTCCTTTATGCTTGTGTATGCATTACTACAGCTGTGTTTTTGGGGTGAGGTGAGCAGGTATTGTTGTGTTCTTTTAAGAGTCATCCCCTCAGGGAAGAAAAGCAAATACAATATGTTTCGTTTATGTAACTTGAGTAGGTCTTACATGCAATAGTTCTGTTATAAAAGTGTCCTTGATATCCAGTTCATGCTGGCAAAACTAGTAGATTAACCCATAATGGACCCATGCTATGAAGTTAGCAAAAACTACCTTCCTATTAATACATTCTAACAGGAGTGTATGGAGTATTCAGAGAAGACTATCTTCCTTTATTTTCTACTTTCCGTATCACTCCAGGAAATTGTAGCATGTATAGCTGCCATAACTCTGTAAAATTATCTCAGCATACAGGTTAAACCAGATTGAAGATAACCAACAAACTTCAATCCTTTTGGTGAGATAGGTGTCTATCCCAAACAATGAAGACTCCCCCCAGTGGAATAAATGGATATGAATTATCCATTTCAATGCCATTTCAATGAAATTATCCATTTCAGTAGCCATGAAAGTTATTGAAGCAAGCATTTAAGAGTTTGGTCAGACATCAGAAATGCCAAGGTCATCCACTATATCCTGATCCATTGCCAGTTATTTTGGCTTTTGTCTTGCCTTTGTACTTCAGTGACTCTGAAGACAGAATGAGACTGATGACTTTGTGCAACTCTGCTTCACTTAAATCCAATTCATACACAATGCAATATCACCTATGATGTCATCAGTTCCCATCAAAACAGAGAATAAATAATAAGCATTCTCTCTCTATTGGGGTTCATCTAATTATGTCAGAGACTAATGGTCCCCTGAATACTGACATTGACTGAACATGCTAATAGATACCATGAAAATCCTTCTAGTGATTTAGAATGTATTTCTTGTACATTTGATATCCCCTGTATTTTCTTTATATTTTCACTTCAGTTTGTGAACTTTTATGTGAACTATCAATATTTGAATAAAATATATGCACTCCCCCAGGATCACAAATGTCTATATATTTAGAGTTCACTGATTTCATTTAGTTCAGATGATTATTTGTGACAAAAAAAAAAAAAAAAGTACAAATCTTGAACTAGGATTTTTCCAATTAAATGCTGAAACTGTCAGAAGCTTTATAGTGGACCTGCCCTAAATCTTGAGAATGGCGCCTCAGGGGAAAATGCACATGTCCGGGACAGGGCAGACTGACAGACAGAGAATCATATATAGAATCTCAAAGTTAAAAGGAACTTCAAAGGACACTTAGTCCGGCCCATATCTAAGTAAGAATACTCTAAATCCCTAACAAAAAAAATTTAACTATTGCTTCCCAATACTAGTGACATCATTACCTTCTAAGTCAGCCTTTTCTAATTTTGGCTAGTTCTAATTGTTAGGCAATTTGTCCTTAATATTTAATTGTAACTGTTTCTCTGTCTCATTTAGTGACACACATTTAGAATCTGAAGAAATTTTTAAGAAAATCTAATATGACCATCTCCACTCACCCCAGCTTTATAGTTAAAAAAACAAGCCCAGAGAAGAGTGTTTTTTTTTTTTTTAATTTTCAGTATATGGAAAAAACAGTTACTTGTATAACATTCTAATTTTTAAAAATATTGCACATCAAACTGCAACTGTACAATATGCTAATCCTTTTAAATCTGTAACAAAGCTATTATGTAAATTCTTTACCCCCTTTTTTTCTTCTTCCTCTCTCCCATCCTAGAGATGGTTACCATTAGACACAAACTAGTGTGTGTGTGTGTGTGTGTGTGTGTGTGTGTGTGTGTGTGTAAAATATCATTCTATATATACTTGTATTTATCATTTCTTTCTCTGGATGCAGATTATATCTTTCTTTATGTGTCCTTTGTAGTTAACTTGGTTATTTATAATAGTCAAAATCACTTAGTCACTCTAAGTCACTTAAAACAATATTGTTATTGTTGTATACAATATTCTCTTGGTTCTGCTCATTTCATTCTTCATTATTTCATGCAAGTTTGCCCATGTTTTTTAAAGATCATTGAGCTTACCATTTCTTGTAGTCCAGTAGTATTCCATCAGAACCATATACCATGATTTCTTTAGCTATTCCCCAATTGATGAAACCCAGATAAATAAAATGATTTCCCCCAACTCTTAGAGGTAAATAAAAAGAAGATTTAGGATTCAAATACAGGTTCATTATTGGAAATTCATGCTTTTTCTCTTAGACCACATTGCCACCTTCTTTCTATCCTCTGTCATCTTTATCCAAATAGAATAAATCTAATCCTTCTTTGAAATGACAAACCTTCCAGTATTTAGACAGATATGCCTCCTTTAGCTTCTCAAGGATGCTTAGCATCCCCATTTTCTTCAGTAAATCTTCATATAACATGGTTTCTTTTATCTTATAATTTTGATCTCCCTTCTCTAAAGGCACTTCTATTTACCGAGAATTTTTCCTAGGATGTAGTGTTCATAACTAAATACAGAACATTAAAAGACTCAATTCAAATAATTTGTGCTTGTATTGTGCCACTTGAAATAAGCAACTTACATATTAGCTTGATATATTTTTTTATATAATGAGGGAGTTTCGTTGGTGTATTTTATAATGAGCTATGGTTTGTCAATAATTCAATCCACAGTTTCTCCAGTGACCTAAATAAGTGGCCATATACCCTTACGTATCACTAAGAAATACTCATTTTACTTTCCCCCCTTTTGTTTTGACCATTTTAAAATGGAACAAGGAAATATAGAACAAAATTTTAGCAAGTAACAAAAATGAGAGTCAGAAGCTCATGGTTTATTTAGGAGGTAAGGTTTTGAATATCACTATTCATCATCTTTGTAGGAATAGGGTTTCCTCAACTTTCCTCAACTCTCTCCTTATTTTCCCCTCATAAAGAAATTTTTCTTCCTCTTTTTTCTTTCTTGGATATTTCTGAGTGCTTCAAAAATAAATAAATCTTTTGAGCCTTTTAAAAATAGGAACAGGCTTCTAGAGACATGCCTTCTAGGCAAAATGGGCTGAGCTACTGTATTCAAAGTCTTCTGAGCAGCTCATCTTGAAATTTTGCAGATTTTCACCTCTCATTACAAACCTGACCTGGCAGGCTGTTTGAATGTGTCAATCAGCTGTGAAAACCTTCAAGTGCAAGGTAAAAATATTCTCACCTCTTAATATTTCTCTAAAAACATCCTTGCTGAGTGTTGAGCATATATTTCTTTTCATCACCTTTGTGTTGGTGTTAGTAATAGGCATTTATAAACTGTCCATCTCCAAATAGATTCCCAGATGCAGTACAGAATAACAATTTTTACAGGAATTTGAAAAAAAAAATTAAACCCTAGAAGGCTGTCTATTTACATACCAAAAGAAGCAATGAAATCACTAATTGTAAAAGATTTTTTAAAATAAATGAGAGGAAATGCAGTTTATACTTTTTTTTTTCCTCCTTCCTTCCACCTCTACTTCTTCCCTTGCAGCCTTGGAGGTATTTCTGGATTTTAACACAGCACTTAAGAATTTTGTGCTAGGTCTAAGTGTTGACTACAACTCTTTCTTTTGGTATTTTTAAGCTGAATCTCTAAGGCACAAATAAGCAAACCATACCTCAGAAAAACCTATGCTTGTCTAGGTATAACTGTTGCACTCATATGATCTGCCTGGATACACTGCTGGTGATGGGGGACAAGTATGGTTACTGTGATGGTGGAAATGGTTAACCCTGAGAAGCAGCTGTTGTATCATATATAAATCTTACATAAGGATGAGCCACTTTCACAGGAAAAGCTGAAGTAGGCAAAAAGAAGCAAGTAGAAATAAGAAAATTTTAATACCTTCTGGTTCTATGGGTGATCAGGGTTAAATAACAAGTTCCTATTGACTAAGAGAAAAAGAAAGACCAATTCTTTAAAAAACTTCTATCCCTCTAATCTTATATATTGCATATGAGTTCAAAGCATTTGTACTTTAGTATTTTCCATCTTTTTACTTCCTTTATTGTGACAGCCATTTTATATGTCCTTTTTTCCTCTGATTTCCTTTTGCCTATTTAGGTAAAGTGTTCAGTATTAAAACTGAGAGATCTGACCTCCCAGATAGCTCCCAATATTCAGCATAAATTCTTATGTCTTGTGCAAGGTGTTTGAGCTTTGAAGATTACCATTTTCTACTGCCAAATTCCATATGTCTAAATTTTATTCATGTAGTTTATAGAGTTTTTTTAAAAAAAATAAGCAGTGATGAAAAACATTTCTAATTAGTTTAGTCTCAAAGTACTCAGTGTTGCTTATTTATTAGCTTTTAAGTCTCCCGCATTAATATTTCTTAAAGAAAAAAGGATATTAATGTGATGAGGATAGTTGGGACCTCTTGTGATAAAAATACTGTGACTTTTGACTCTTAAGATAATTCCTGATTCTGTATTCTCTCTATTCTTCTCAGTGCCTTCAGAAACTATATATACATCTAGGCCCAACCATCTATAAATTTCCCAGAAGACACTGTAATTATTAATGTTGAGGATTTGAGAGTTAGCAGATTAAAATTTTCTAGAAAAAAAAATATGCATATGAAAATGAGGGAGTCTAAACCTTCTATTTCTGGACTTTGGATAACTAGAGAATATTCCAGATCAGTTCATTCTTATATTAATTTTTCAAATATTCCTTGTAAATTTTAATCACATAAGGCACTGTGAGGGATGCAAAAAGATGTTAAAACATAGCCAACCCCTAATGGAGCTTACAACAGAATAGAGAAGGAAGGAGGTATAATATCACATACAACTATTTAGAATATGAGGTAGAAGTATAAACATGAACTTAGAATCATAGACAGAAAAGTTCACTTTCACCTAGAGGTACTCTTGAGGGAATGGGCCATAGAATATTATATAAACCATCAGGAAGTCAAAGCAATATCATTTGAGCTGAGATGTGTAGGAATTAGGCAGGAAGAGCTGGGGGAAGGTCATTGAAAACAGAAGATAATGATATGAACAAAGACAAAGTGATAAGGTAGGAAGTATTTAAAAAAAAATCGGTTGATGATGATGATAGCTAGAATGCATATGTATCACTTTAATGTATACAAAGTGCTTTAAATCTGTTAATACACTTGGTCCTCACAACAATCTTATGAAGTAAGTACTATCCCCATTTTATAGGTAAGAAAACTGAAGGTGAAAGAAAGTAAGTGACTTAACTAAAGTCATACAGCTACTAAATGATTTGAATTCCAATCTTCTTCACTTCAAGTCCTTTACTCTTCCCAATGAACATAGTGAATATAGTATAAGGTTGGGCTGAAAAATTAGGTTGAGGACAAATTTTAAAAGATTATAAAAGCTAAACTAAGCACATGATTTGGAGTAATCATGACCTACCCATCACTAGAAATCTTTGTTAATCATGCTCTACAAAAGATTTCTGTTGAAATAAAGATTGAACTGTGAAGTACCTTCCAGTTCAGAAATTTTAATGAATTGGTAATATGTCATCATGTTGTCCTTTCCATGATATTACTACCTTGATTTATTAGACAATCTGTGTGTGTGTGTGTGTGTGTGTGTGTGTGTGTGTGTGTGTGTGTGTGTTTCCTGGGAGAGTGGATGGAGCTTCTTAGAGCAAAGTTCCTAGAAAATAATGCATCTAAATCAGATATAATCATGTATTTTTTTGGACTTAACTATATACATTTCTTGTCCCCTCCTGGCCACAAAGAATATTAGTTCCTTGAGGGAAAAAAATTCTCTATTTCTGTCTTTAAAACTCCAGTGTGTCTAGTACCTAATAGGCATTTAACAGATGTCTCTGGGGTTGAATCATATTGAATTTGATTCCTATCTCGGTACATTGGCAGATAAACATAGGGAAACCCAGAGATTCCAATCACAATCTTAAGCCCAGCCATCTACTTTAAAATATGAGTTGTTGGACACAGAGGAACTGAAAAATTCAGAGGCTAATTTCTATTGACAGTGGGTTAGTAATACCATTTTTGGTATAGTGAAACTACACATCCCTATTGAAATCAATCAGAATACTGTTGAGCCAACAAAGTATGTGCAGAAATGTGAAAGGTACAGAAAACACTAGAATGATGCTAGTAGAACAATGAAATGCAAATTCATGAATTTTTAAAAAAGATTTCCCTCATTCTCAGATTCAAAAGGACTTGCTTTCCTTACCAGATAATCAAAACACTTTGTATCCTTTCAATGCTCTTATATTCTATTTATGTCCACACATGCTTTACCTCCCTATTAGATGAGAAAATCTTTGAGGGCTGAAACTTTGTTAAGTTTCAGTTTCTGTCTCCTTCAACAACCTTTCTCTAACGTTGAACAGTCAATGCTTCTTAAACGTTTATTGTTTAATGAATGAAGTAAAGGAATAAAGGGCAAACTTGTGGCCCCTTGGCCAGGAGGACATTTGAATCTTGAAATTAAAATGGTCCTGAGAAAATCCAGGAGGTATTATTTTTATATGACAGCGAATTAAAACATCTCTGGGCATTAGCCTCCTCATCTTTAAATTAGGAGATTAGACTCAAAGACCTCAAAGGTCTCTTCCAATTTTAAATCTATGATCCTTTTTTTTTTTTTTTTTTTTTTTTTAATCTAAACAAGCAAAAAAAGGGAAGAAAATCACCTCGTGCTGGAAAATAGAGACTTCTGTTCAAGTCCTGTCATCATGTGCCAGGAAAAGCATTGAGCTTCACAATCTGGGAGGCCAGAAAATACTTGGCTATTTAGATTCCTTTTCCCTCAATGGAAGGGGAATGATCAAAGGTTGATAGGTTAAATTGGAGCACAGAACCATGAAAAACTTCAGGTTAAGCAAAGTGATGAGGTGTATATAGCTGAAAAGAAAGCTCTTAGCTAACATGATAAAGGCCTGCAGGCACAGTGTGTTTGTGAACAAAGCCTAGCTTTTATCTCCCTTTCTGAAAGATTTCCAATGACTTCAACCAATGTGTTTTTAGTGGCATGGCCACTCTAAATTTCCCATTCATTTTTGTCTTCTTTCTGATGTTTCCCCCCTTGTGAATGGTAATGATAAGTATGATCTCTATATTTCTCTTGAAGTTCACTGTGTTTAAGGTAGTACTTTCTCAGCATGCTTTCAGGAAACACTGCTAGTAAGTCCTTTTTTTTTTTTTTTTTTTTTTTAAGTCAGAAAGATAGAAAAGAATTCAAGTCGCAATCATGTAACTTAGGGAATACTTCCTATTGATGTTGGAAGTCTTTAGCATTTGTGAAATCACCAGAGCTTACACAAGATCAGGATCCAAGAATTCAGTAGAAAAAAATCTCATCTGACCAAAAAGTGCCATAATTAAATGGGAAAATGCACGTGTGACCTAAAATTCGTCTTATCATACCCTGCTTGCATATAGCTAACTAAAATATGTGTCTGAATAATGATATATTTTTTTTTTTTATTTGGCTGGATGATCCATCTTTTCAAAGTGAAAAAAATATGTACATTTCAGGAACATCTATGGTAGGACCATTCAAAAAGATTGTTTTTCTTTTCTCCCTTGTAAAATTAAGAGTGTCCTTAAACACAGACAAAACAAATGCTCTCCTATATATAGGGTGAACTGTAATGGTGCTAGTAACTCACTCTCCATTTCCCAAGAAAATATTTCCTTGGGTGACCTGAGGTGTTGCCTGAAAGCCCTTAAGTAGATGTAAGTAGAAATACATCCCTTTATATAATTGTGTGCTCAAGGAATTTCAAGTTAAGATGCCATTTTGGGGGGAGTCTTAACTTATTAAGAGCTTATTGGTCATCAACACTTCAATAGGTACTTACTGTTTTTGTTCTTTTTCAGGAGAGTCAGAGATTAAATCTGAGATTTTATTGATATAAGGAATTCCCAGGTGATTATAAGGAAACCCCTCCCCAGATAATTCAGGTCAGCACCTTTTCTGCAAATTCTGCAATTCAGGCCTAGAGCCCTGAAAAGTTTAAATGTCTTGCAGAGAATGGCTTGCCTCTATGTGTCAGAGACAGCGCTTATACCCAGGTCTTTCTTTCTTTGAAGTCAGCTCTCTATCATCGATGGCACCCTTTCTCATAGCTTTTCAGATGCTCTCTCTTTTGACACTCATCTTGAATAAACTGAGATACAGCAGGTAAAATTTAGTGGTGAGAGAGAATGGAGGGAAAGATTTTAGGTCTGGAGTACTGTCTAGAGAAAGCAAACCTCTGTGTGATATTTTTTGAGGAAACTATAAAGCAACATGAGAATGGTGGGTACTGCTCTAAGAAATATTACAAAAAGAGAATGAGAAAGTATCAGTGCCAAATTTTCTACTAACTTTGGTATAGGGCACTAAATAAGAATATATAAGTTCTCTCCTCAAATCTTAGTACTTCCAATTACAATCCATAATACTGTAAATAATTTATCCCTCTCTGAGTGTCAGATTTTTGATTTGGGTATTTAGAAAATATGTCTATGTAAAATAATGGGGTAATACCTTTGGATTTTTAATTCTCTTATCCTGTGAATTTATAGCTAGAGAGAATTAACTTTTTACTAAATTTAATTACAAAGGGATGGCCATGCCAAGAGTATGATATAGCATACTGTCCTGTGAAAGAACAGCTCTCTAAAGAACTGCCACTCCGATGTCTCTTGCCCTTCAATTAGATTTTCACACCAAATTGGGACTGTTATCATAAAATAGACCATTTATGCTATTAGAGTTATAATTATACCTTCATTGTTGGAAAATGCATGAATTTACTACAGCAATTTGTAATTTAAAGACTGTCACATGATAAATGATTCACATTTCTTCATTCACTAAGCAAATAGATTTATAGTTGTAATGGGGGATGGTTAGGATAAAAGTTGGAGATGAGGGTAAGAAAATCAATGAACAAGAGTTTGGTGTATGACAGAAACAACTTATTGATTAGGTAGGGACACTAGAATGCCTTATTAAAGAAGATTGAGTTAATTTATATTCTGTTTCTCTACATATGTTTAAGAAAGTTAGTGATCTGCCTAAATAGGCCCTTGGAATATTGCTATTTGATGATACCAAGAACAACTTCAAATGGCTTTTAATATTCCCACCTTCAAACTCCTTCACACTAAATGGACTTGTTTCTTAATTCATTTGTTTACATGTCTCCCTTTTTCTCCAGTCTCTATTTCCCGTCTGCTTCTTCTTGCCCTGCTTTCCCCTCTGTTCTTTTTTTCACCCCTTCTTCCCTTTTCTTTTTCATTAGTGGAGATGGTTTCCATCTTTGTATTTCTGTCCCCAGAGTCCCCAATCCCCAGAGTGCCTGGAACATAGTAGGTTCTTGGTTGAACAATTAATCATATTGCCATAGAACATGCAGGAATTATTTACATATTCTGTGAAGATGATGACAGTAACAGATATTCATCTTGTTTTCTAAAGATAACAAAAAGCTTTATGTACTAGATCTCATTTGACCTTCACAACAGATCTGTGAGATAACTTATTAAATATATCATCCCCATTTTACAACTGAGACAACCTAATTTCAGAGAAGCTATGGCTATGCGTAGCCATAGCTAAAGAGGTAGCTTTCAAACCTCTCTTTCTTTACTCCAAGCACTTTCCCCTATACAACACTGTATAGTGAACAGGGATCATTGTCAGGCTGAGTAACTTATAGACATCCCATCTAATCAATGGATAGTCTAAAACTGGGTTTTTATTGTTGTTATTTCTTTTCTAAATCCATTGGTTAAAATCATCATCAAATATTGTAACTTTATTAATTCACCACAAAACTAATACTTAGAAGACTTTATTGATTCTATATTAGTCTTGGATCATATAGTATATCAATCAAATGCTAACACCTTGCTTTGTTTTTTTTAATGGAATGTTTCTACACAGATCCAATGAGACATTCTAGGGGCTATTCTAATCTCTAGCCTCAGGGGTAGAAAAGTTCTAACATTAGCTTTTAATATTTCATTGTGAGCATGTCAAACTGTTTGCAGTCTGTGTCATAAATGTGTATACTGTTTGAACACAATAGAATTTTCTGCCCAAGATGACAGATGTGGGATGGAAAAGAGCTAGTTGCACCCTGAGGAGACCTTGTTTCTCCAGAAAATGCAAAGGATATAAAGTGAACATTTAGCATAGCATGTACTTTGCCCAGAGTAAAAGTACAGAAAGTTGAATCAGATGTGATAGGCATACTTGTGAGATTACTCTTTCTATGTGATTACTTAACATGTTCACAGGCACCCAGGCTTAACACAAGTTCGCAATTATGGTTTTCAAAATTCTTCAGCAATTACAGTTTTGACTCCTTTAATGGGTGGGTGTAGGGTGGGAATAAAGTGGTGCGAGGAATAAGGAACAACAGCAAGATTTGATGATTTGCTATGAAACAAAGTCAAACACTATAAAAACTTCTCATATCTAACATTCTCTATAGAGCTTTCAGGGATTGAATCTTGGGAGGGCAGGCAATTCCACAAAGACATTCAGTCAATGTTTGGGCTGCATGTGTTTTTAATAGCATGTTATCTGATATCATGTTCATATTTTTATTATTATCTTTTCTATCATAACTCCAGTTCCAAAGCTTATTGGTATAGGATTCTCTTTTCATTGGTGGAAATCAATACCCTGTACCTTCGTTATGGGCAGAACAGAGTTGGTGTGAGAGAAAGAAAAAAATTTACAGTTCCCTTCATGCTTAGTCACATCAAGCCTTGCAGTTGCTCCTGGAACATCTGGCTTCAAAGTTTGGAAGTAAATGAAAGAAATAAATCCCATTTCAGATTACTGAAGGAAAAAATCTTGGGGAGAACATGAAAACATCTGGGAATCTCCATCATCTTCCTAGAGTCTTTTCCTTAAACCACCTGGAGTGGAATTAACTTCATTCATCTTCCCTCAAAAATAGAAGCCAGAAGCTCCCAGAGCAACTTCAAGTCCAAAGAAACTCAAAAATCTGGAAGAAGACCAAAGAGATTGCCTCTCTTGCTCATGCCAATTCATGCCCAGAATTGCCCAGGCTTGCAAACAGGATCAGGGCATTCATCTACACCAATGAGATGAGAGTCCTATACCTATAGACTCTGGAATCTTCATATTGCACCTGGAGGTGTATACACTCACTTCATCTTACTCCTCCCACTACATTCATAAGGTAACCTCCTCAGAGGAAACTACTTTTTGTTTAACTGTAACTTAAACTTTGGGTTTGCTTGCACTTAAAATAATAGATCTTGACCCTCCATTGATGTTTTTATTTTTTTTTTTTAACCTTTAATATACACATAATATATACATCTAGACAAAACCCCATTGGACATGATTCTGGGGAGCTTCTCTGCTTTCAACTCAAATCTATGAATATGGTGCTGTGTCTTCCTCTTGAGAACTTTGAATCCTTGATGCTCATCTCTTTTGGAAAAACCATAGGACCAACAACTACAACCTCTGCTAGGGGTAAATGTGTGTATATATGAATTCCTTTTTCCTTTCTATATAAAGGATTCTTAATCTTTGTGTGTGTGATATGATCTATTTGGCAATATGGAAATCCTTTGGACCCCATCCTATAATAATATGTTAAAACATATAAAATAAAGACACAGGGTAACAGAGAGAACCAATTATATTGAAATATGATTATCAAGATATTAAAAAGAAAATTCAGAGATCTCCTGAAATCTAACCACAGATCCCAGGTTAAGAACCCTTTCCATAATGGAATCACCTGCACCAGACCTCTCATCTCCAACTGAAGGTTTTGCCTAAGGCACCAAGCTCTTTAGAACAGAAAACAAAAATATTTCTTGCTAAATAATTAGTACCCTCAGGCTCAACTCTGTCTTTTGTACTACTGTAAGTGTCCTGGTCTCTGGGTTCTGTCCTCTTGGTCTGAGATCTCACTTTATGTTTCTTCTCTTCTCCTATTAGTTTTAATATCTAAGGCTAGATTACACCTAATCATCCAATAGGTAGTAATCCCTTGCCAGACACTGCCAAGAGCCCTGATAAATCATTGCTCCCATTCTGTGTTTCTCCACTGCAAAGTTCTTTTCCATTTTTTTAATATCAATAAACATATAAGGGATAAAAAAAAAAAAACCTATAGAGACAAAACGAAAGTGAGGAGGCAAGATCCCTGTATTTCCTAGCTATCTAACCTAGTCATATTTCTGGCTCTTTGTATGTAAGAAGAGCTTTCAAAACCTTGAGATCATCCTACAGCCCCACTAACATTCTCCATCATTTCTTGGAGGTATCCCAAGGTTCTTGAAAGGAAGACCAGCAGAAGACAGTTCTGTCAGTCTTATGGGGGTGGAAAGACTTCAAGTGTGGATCTAAAAAGTGAAAGGGTTTTGTTTAATCTGGAGAGAAATCACCATAAAGGTAATGATGAATTTGGAGGGATAAATCAGTATCTCATAAAACTGGGGTGTGATCTGTTTCAGTTCATATCCACTCTACTAATGAAATTTGCAGCTCTTTTGAAGTATCATATCTTCACTACATATAAGGGATGACAAGAAAAACAGAAAAAAATCACTTACCAACATGTTTCATAATTCATGAATGAATAGTATTTAAAATTTTAAATGAAATTATTTATAATAAAACCAACCTTCTTTCAATTCCATTTGCTTCCTTCAAATGCTGCCCTTGGTATTAATATATTGTATGTATGTATATATATATATATATATATATATATATATATATATATATATATATATAAACATAATGACATGTATATATTTAATTTTTTGTTGGGATACTGATTTTTAAAAGTTATAATCAGGCTAAATGCATAATTTAAAACAGCTTCCAGGAAGTGCCATTCTAGTTTATCAAAAATGAGTTTCAAGCCTATTTACCATTCACTTTATTCCCTCAGCTCATCCAAAAGCCTTTTATTTAGTTTTTCACCATAAGAAACATTAAGTTCTACATATTTTGGTTACACTTTGTTCTGGGAGCTACAGGGGGAAAGGTAGCATTTCATTGTACCTACTTTTTTACAAGGTTTTCTTGGGATTCCTTATTTTAAATGTAATTGTTTCTAAGTGCTCAGGTAGTAGTTAGCATCTGGTGCTGTTTTAAAAATCATATTGTTAACATTTGCTCTAGTAAATTTCTTAAATGGCACCATTGATTTTGCTTTAGTCAAAGGTCAAGGTTGGAAACTGCAATATTAATGGAAGACCAGCCATTAGACTCAGTTTGAATTAGAGGAAGTAAATTTCTAATGAGCTACAATTACAGACTTAGGCATTAAGGGCTTAATTCAGATCCCTCTGGATTACAAAGGTGTTAAATGATTTCTTTCCTGTGCTATCCTAATATTTCAAATTCCATAGTAACATTGCTGTCAAGATCTATTTGACATTCTGTATCACTTTCTCAAACAACAGCCTGTCTCTTCTGCTGACAGAGAGCATGCTTTGAATGAAAGTTCATTAGTCTATTGAAACATTTCAGTTAATTGCTAAGCTAGTACCCAGAATTGTCAAGTTCATATTTCCATCTGTGCACAAGCATAGTAATAAAGAATTTTTTTGGACAGGTTAATTTGCCTAAAATACCATGTAGTCAATCAGAGTAACAAAGTTGTTGATGGAGGCATCTGTCAAACTGTAGCTTTCATCATTGCTGTCCCTCTCCGCAAGACTAACATCTCTGGCTTCCACGAGTTGGCAGAAATACAGCAAACAATAACAGCAGCTGCACTAGGATAATGTTATTCCAGTGCTAAACACCAAACAGCTGGGGATTGCACTGGTAGAAATGGTTTATAGTGCAGGGTCCTTTATGGAAATAAAATGGAGTCATTGAGATATGGGATGGTTTTAATATTTAATTTGGATTGTTAATATTATTTACCTTTGCTTAATTTTATATTTCATTTAATTTGCCACCAGCTAAAACCTTCTTAGAAATGATGTGTGTATGCATGTTCCTGTTTGAAGCTCCCTAATACACATAGGTGTTTAATTTAAAAATAAAAATAGATTAAATGTATAAACTATAATTATTAAAGTGGTCTTATCATAAAAACTTTGCTTTTTCAGCCACATTTCAGAGCTAGTGTTCCATGTTCCACTGTATGACATCAAATGGATTTTTTGATAATTAAGTCCAACTTTTTGAGGCAAATATTTTATCAGGAGCAGACTTTGTGGAAAATGTAGGGTTTTTTTATTTAACATATTTTATTTTATTTTCATTTCCAAATTTTCACCCTCTCTACTTTTCCCTATGTATTGAGAAGGCAAGAATTATAGTATATATTATATATATAAAGTCATATAAAGCATATTTCCACATTAGTCATGGAAACCCTAGTTTTCGAGGTTTCATTGTATGCCAAATAGATATCATATCATGAATAAGAACAGAAAAGGAAAAGGAATTTTAGTGCAATATACAAATTCTATAATTCCGGAATACAGAGACACTGAGAAAGGATAGCCATAGTACAGTTCTAGTTGCATTTAACTATCTGCTTCATACTCTTGACTATGGATTCTTGGAAGAAATCAATGATTTCATACATCACATACCATTAATACCCCTGAGATCTGGCTGGAAATAGCTTCAAACTGTGAACCCAAAAGCCTCAGGAAGAGCAATGTCCTCTCGACCACTGGTCCTGCTTGCTGCTTAGGTTCTACAGTCATCACTGACGGGGAAAAAAATCATTGTGAAGATATTCACCTTCCTCATGAACACCAACACCAATTAACCAACTCCCCTGACACCCTGGTAAGCCAGGAAACCCTAAAAGTGAAAGCCTCCACCCATCCACTCATGTCCTGCTTCTAGTCTAGTCTTTTTGGTCATCATTCTTGAACTGTTTCTGCAGGTTTCTGCAGGTGCTGAATCCATAGCTACTAAAGACCCAGGAAAGAACTTGCCACCAAAATCCTTGATGCTATCATATATATATAGATTCACTATCACTATCATTCTTCTATTTTAAAGAGATTTCAAAGTTGTTTTAGTACAACTTATAACATCATCAACAAAAATAATAATTAACATTTTGTACACTCTAAGGTTCTCAAAAAAATTTACATGAACACAGGAAGATGAGTCTTTCTGATTCCACTCTATCTCCTGTGCCATCTAACTGCCCATTTATTCTGACAGAGCCATAATTTTTTCTTCTTAGTACAGGAGTATTCTTTCTACCAAAACAGACTTCAGTGTCTATATATTTTCTCATCCCATACAAGCAATCCATATTTTCCTAGACATTCTTTATAGAAAATTGTATCCCATGAGCTAACGGGCATGTACTTGTTCATTAAGCATCTTAGAAGTTGGAGTGAAATATTTAAACTGCTTATCTCTCATTCTTGGTAAATTATTAGCTTATGTCCTTTTTCATTGATTTCTTCATTTGATTTGGACCTGTGATTTTATCTGTATAGGGAATATAGGGTGAAGAAACTTTCTCTGCAAAAGTAAGTTTGTAACTATTTTGTAAAGTATAGTATTGCCTGGAGACACTAAGAGGTTGGGACTTGCAAAGGATCACACAACCAATATATGTGAAAAATAGTATTGAAACTCAGTCTTCACGATTTTGAAGCTAAAATTTTACCCTCTGTGGTACACTATCTAATTTCTAGACATAGATGGCCTCATAACAATTTTTATATCACTACTCACGTATAGATGGTAATTGGTGACATGCTATAGCCTACTTATACCTATCTTTGTGCTTATTTTTAATTTTTGTTCTTCTGTCTCCATTTCCTCATCTAAAAAGTGAAGATAATAAGAGCACCTACCTCTCAGGGTTATTGTGAGGATCAAATGAGATAAATAATTGTAAAGCAGTTAGGATAGTCCCTAGCACAGAGGAAGCTCTACATAATTGTTAACTAAGATGAAGATGATGATGATGATGGTGATGATGATGACAAAGATAATGATGATGGTGATGGTGATATTAATGATTCAATAGTGTTCCCTGGCTTGTCATCAGTAAGAGAATATTGTTGTTAAAGGAACAAGCTTTTTAGTAATATTTTGAGATCATTGAAAGTTTTTCAGTTTCCAAAATATGATTCAGTGTGATATCAATACTATTTGCAGTATTCTGTCATAATATACAAACTAATCAACTACCCATCCAGTTAAACTGATTGTCATTCTTTGGATTTTATAAAAACATACAAACACATGTATATATATATATATATATATATTATCTCTTTTGTTTTTTGAATGTAAGAGGATGGGGATCCCACTTTGGCAAGCATAATTGGATTTATTTCTTACTCTGATGATACAGTTAGGGAAGCACCAATCATCTATTGTTCTAGAGAAGAGACACAGGAGAATAGGAGAGGTAATGGGAGGGATATTATGCAGAAGAAGGAGCCCTGACTAGGGCACAGATAGCTTGCCAGACTGGGAAAGACAAGGCCAGAAAGACCAAAAATAGTTTCTCCCTCACACCCGCACTGCCAGACCATAACATCTGAAAAAAAGAGCATTTGGGAAGAAACTTTTAATCAATAGGAAATCCATCTTTTTTTGGACTTTATTCAGGATATTTTCCATGGCATGCACATATTTTGGGCAAACATAAATCTGTTTAAAGCCTTGTTTAATGTCATCAACTCAATGAACAACATAAGCTCCATAGCCATATCCATCATAGAGTCTCATGTGATTTTGATAAATGTATGAGAAGCTTTTGCCCAAGGAGATTATTCAGGATTATACTTTGTATTATCACATCATAAGACCATCATAGAAATAGTTATCTAATCAGCACTTCCTTTACCCTATTTTATAGAAGAGAAAGTTGAGTCCCAGGGACTTAGTAATAACAGTCAGAATTTGAACCTAGGTCTTTTGATTCCAAACCCAGCCATTTTGTAAAAATAAATAAATCTTATATTCTATATTATTGTCAGATATTTTATCATAAAGATGCCAACTGTGGAAAATCACCCATGTAAATGTGTTTTTTTTCCCTTCTCCTGTTTTCATTGAGAATATCTTTTATCCATATATACACCATTCTCATAATGATCTGTATAGAGGTGAGAAAGAAATCCTCCATTAAAGCCCCACTCATGTGCTACATCATGGCATGAAGGCAGAGTTAGGTTCTCAGATACCACTTTCACAAGCAAACTTTCTAGCACAGCTTAGTAAGACTTCAGAGGATGTTTAACAAAATTTGAAGATGCTGCTCCTACCACATCAAGTCTCCCATGAAAAAGATGTTTCTTATAAATGAAGTCAAGGGTATTAATGTCTTTCTTTTCCTCTCCAAGGACAAGGTGTGAGCCAGCCTTTCAGTTCACTATAACTCTTTTACATCTAATTCCATTCCTAGCAAGAATTCCAAATTGATTCAATTGTTGTTGGCTCGGCTGAATAGATTAAAACTTCCAACAGTTACATGATGGTTTGTGGGTGATCTTAAAACCTGGTGTGTCTCTTAATAATGCCTGTTCCTTTGTTAAAACATTCTTTCACTTCAGAAGTTGAAGGAAATAACATGTATCATTTTGAATTTTTGTTTGCTTCAAAGGTTGCCATAGCAATTAAAATAATTTCTTCTTTAAAATGATCATCTATATTAGCACTGGAATCAGAAGAACGTGAGTTCAAATCCAGCCTTAGAATATTTACTACCTGTGTGATTCCTAGCAAGTCACTTAACCTCCATTCCTTCAAAAGTTAAATAGATATAGATTACTTGCTGACCAAGTCTTTGATAGCTTTTCATTGAGCTAAACTGATTATTAGACTAAATGTGTTAGTCCTTTGGCCTAAACACTATTTTTGCATCTTGTCAGGACCTAATAGAGCCTTTTGCTTCTCTAGCATATAGACTTTAGGACTTATTGAGGAAATGTTGTATTGTGAAAAAATTGCTGGATTTGGAATCAAGAAGATTGAGGTTCAAATCCCTACTCAGACAATCACTAGCTGTATGACCCTGGGCGAATCATTTAAATTCTCTGTGTCTGACTTTCCTATTCTGCAAAATGAGAAGGATGAATTTTAGTCCCTAAATTCCCTTCCAGTTCTAAATCTATGATCCTATGCCATGATGCTATAGTGAGGCACTGAATTAGGATTTTGATGGAAAAAGTTATGACAAGTTAAATTATATTCAGTAAAGTTTATAACATGTTTTTTAAAAATATTTCCCAATTTTTTTTTAAAAAAAAGGAAAATTAATTCTAAGTTGTGTCAGAGGAATTAGTTTCAGGTATCTAAAAAATAGTTTTTCCCCCTTTGTAGGGTACCTCATTCCCTAATAATATTGGGTAAATGAGGTATAGTATAGTAATATATGATGTATTGCTAGTCTTGAAATAAAGATGTAACAAAGAGAAAATGATGATTCTTTAATGAGATTCAGAGGTTAATTAAACATTGTAGAACATGGACAGATTTATGATGAGCTGGACTTAAGCTCACAATGGCCCTCTTTATCTCTTGTCATTGCCTGTTTTGTTCTCTAGTGTTTTGAACATCTTTTTTTGTAGAGAGGTTCCGTTCCTCTTCTATCTCCCGAAAGCATCCTCCAACCTTCCCCACCCCCAATTTAACTGCTTTTAGTCTCCAGTTTGGAGGAGATACAGAGGGTAATGATTTCCATTCGGTCTTCTTTTCTACGGATTACACTTTTCATCAAAGCTTTTAGAAATGCCATTACAATGGAAACAATTTCAAGGAGTATAAATGGAGCACCTAAAAAGCATAATTGCATAGTTAATTAAACCATATAAAGAGATACTGATAAACTAATTGAAAGCTATATCCAATGGGAATGTTGTTGTCTTCTCTATATATCAGAAACATTTACCCAATGTACGTCACAGATGTTCTTTGGAAAGGTACTGATTATTCCATTGTAGCCGTAGGGACAGTCATTAGCCAAACTTTATTTTAGACAGTTATTTGTTATAATAATGGGATCTATTGTTTTAAAGTTGTTGTTATTTCTCCTTCTTGCTTGAAAAGCACCAAAGTGACATCACTGGGATTATACTTTTTGATGTGTGTAAATTGGATTTAAGTGAGGCAGAATTGAATGAAATTGTCAGCCTCACTCTCTCTTCCAGTCACCAGAGCCCAGTGGGAAGAAAAAAGTCTATATGACTGGTGATGGCTCTGGAAACATTTGATGACCTTGGCATCTTTTGTGTCTGACCAAGCTCTAAGCACTCCACAGCACCTGTTCACATCTGCCTATTCTGACAGAGAAGTTTTCTCGTGCTTGGAATAGATACCTCCCTGACTGCCCATGGCTTTGAGATCCTCAACCCAGTTTAGCCCATATGCTCAAATGCTTCTAACAAGGTGTGGCCATTACATATGCTACAGTAACTCCAACCACAGATAAGAGCTAGATAGCAGATGGGACTCCAAAGATTAATGTACAGCCCTGAAACGGCCTCGGCAGCATACCAGAGGTTCTCCCTGAACACCCCATACAACCACTTATTTTTCCATCGTGTCCTACTTTTTCTGCCTCCATTTGGAATTTTCTTGACAAAGGTACTGAGTCATTTGTCATTTCCTCTTCCAGCTCATTTTACAGATGAAGAAACTAAAGCAAACAGGGATAAGTGATTTGCCCAGATTCACACAACTAGTAACTATCTGAAGCCAGATTTGAATTCAGGAAGAGAAGTCTTTTCTGACTCCAGACTTGGTGCTCTATCAATCATGCCATTTAGCTGTCTCTGAGAATATAATCCTTTTAAGATTTTCTTTGACCATCAGCCCATACTGTAGTGATAGGAGAGGAGGAATCAAGGGATTGATGTACCTGTGTCAATCAGCCAGGCAACAAGCACTGTAAGAAATAAAATAAATGGAAATAAAATACATGCAAAAAGAAAGATAACCCCTGCATTCAGGGATTTTACTTTCTAACTAGGAAAGATATTACATAAAATAAGAAAAATCTGAAATGAGGAAGGAGTGGGGAAAGTACCTATGGAGTCATAATTTAGCAGTCCAGATTGCAGCCCGATGAGAAATGAAGTGAAGAGAAGGTAGTTCTGGGTATCTTTCTTAATTTCAATTCTAGGAGGAGTTACCTGAAGGTGGGAATGGGGCCGGCATAAGCAAAAAATATTTCAGAGGTGTGAATTGTAGGGCTGAAGGGATCTTCTAGGAGGAAGAGGTTTCTGAGACTTGTTAAAGAAGTCAGATTGCAGCCTAGTGAGAAATGAAGAAGGAAATAAAAACAGTCCAGGAACAAAACTGATGCAAGGTACCTTAGAAGTAATATGAAAAAGTGAGAACACAGGTTAGGCAAAGGAATGGGACCATTCTACTGGAAGCTTCATCCCTCAGATATTTCTTTGGTATTTCCATGGATCTATGATCTCTTCAATTTCAATAAAGTACAATAGAAAATGATGGATTTGAAGTTGAAAGACCTGACTTCAAATCCTATGTCTGCTATTTACTTCCTGGATGATCTTAGAACAATCACTTCATGTCTTTTCTCACCTGTAAAATGAGGATATTGAATTACTCTCAAGGGCCCTCTCAGCTCCAAATCTAGATGTGATCTACAATCTGTGGAACTCATGCTAATGCCCTCCTGAAAATCCTCTTTAGTGCACTTACCCAAATACCAGGAATATTCCTCTAAAACAGGGATAGGGAACCTTTTTCTCTGCCAAGGGCCATTTGGGTATTTATCATATCATTCACCATACAAAACTATCAACTTATAGAACGAAAGCATTGGGAAGTTGTGCCTAGCTTTCAACTCACATTTCCTGTATTTGCCTTAGCAAATGACTTCATATACTGGGCGTTCACCACCTCTACTCTAAAAGATAGTGTGATAACAATGACTAGAGTGCTAAATTAGAAGTCAAGAGGGTCTGAAATGGAATTTGCTTACAAAAACTTGCTAGATGTGTGATACTGAATATCTCAAGTTCCCTACGTTTCAGTTTCCACAATTGCAAATGGAGTAATACTTCATGTGGTTTCTATGTGAATCAAAAAATGTAAAGTGACTTGTAGATCTTTGTAGGCTACATAAATACTAGCTGTTTTTATTATTAATCTCTTAGCATAGCTTAGATGCTAGTAAGTGATCACTCTCTATTGCTATGTAGCCAGTCATCTTGTTTTTCAGTAATATATCACTCTGATAATACCCTTTATACCAATCTCTTTCAAAATTCTTCTCTGGCAATATGTTGTAGTCTATTTGTGACCACCATGTGTCTCTCCACAGCCCGTCAGGAAATTTGCAACTTTAACTCTTAGCAAACTGGCATTTTATGATTAATAACCATATAGTTCAACCAGATACCCTCCCCTCACACACACACACACACACACACACACACACACACATACACACACCCCAAAGCCAAATAAAAATCTTTCAAAGGATTGATACTCAGTAGCAGAGTGGAGAGAGAGAATAGGCAGTATTAACTTTGTCAGACAAAGAAAGAGACAAGAAGATTAAGTTATTGATGGTTATACTTGGGTTGAAAAAGCAAGAAAGCCAGAAAGAAATTGTCCTGAGATTTAGAGAACATGTTCATAGAAGAGATGAGTGGCAATAGCCTTGAGCAGGTTTGAGAAAATGAGTAGTGATAAGCAACCCCATGCTGTAGAGAAATAAAAGTAGGTATAGAAACATTCCCCCATTTTAGACTGTGGATAGATCTTTAGATATTTTCAGAAACTCCACATCAGTATTCACCTGTGTTTGTAATAAGTAAGAATGAAAATTATTTAGGATGCAGCATATTCCGTTGAGTCATTTTGGGACTATGTAAGAATGCAGAGCAAGAAAAAAGATTCCACTTAGAGAAAGAGCTGCATTGCTGTCAAATGAGGTCACATCAAAGATAACAAGTAAGCACTTCATTGATTTGAACTCTTGTAACAAGGGAGGGATAGCTGGAATATTTCTGAAATAAGGTCAGTAGGTCTGGAAGTAGAATATTATTTTAATTGAAGGCTTGGTGAGAGGGCTCAGGTGACCTGAGTTGATATTGTGGCATCTGACTTAGTTTTTGAGTTTCAGGGCTAGATTTCCTCCTGGAAGCCAATGAAATAGACTTTAGAATAGGGAATAGTATTAATGGAATCCATAAGGAGTTCCAGCTAAGAGAATTACAATAGTGGAATGGCAAATTCAAGAGATACTGAGTGCTCACTAAGGGCTTTTGTAATATATCTAAAATTCCAAGAGCTATGTAAATCTGGATATGAAATCACCTTAATTGATCATTTGAGGAAGGTAGCAATTTTTTAATAAAGTGAATGTGTTTTTCTCCATGTGTGTTTCATTAATTGATTCAACAAATATTTATTTAAAAGTTTTATTCCATCATCAAAAATCACTTGAGAGTTGATGAACTAATTTGATACATATTAAAGAATTGAATTGAAGGATTAGATTCCATGATTTTCAATAGTGTCTATGACACAATTTACTCTTTAAAAAGTTAATGTGGGAATGGGAAGAAAAACACTAGAATATTTTGAGTGCTATGGACAATTAATTAGCATCTGCTTTCTATGGGATGCTATGTACCAACAGACCACAGAGCACCAATCTGAAAGCAGTGAATATGACACCAGCATCTTAAAGAGGAAAGAATAAATTTGTTTCAAAAATACAGAATGTTAATGAGCAGGGAGCACATAAACGCAGATATTTACCCTCTCTAAAAATTTTTATAGTCAAAGAACAGAGAAATAGCCAATAGAAAACAAAACAAAATAAAACAAAAACTGTCCTTAGAATCAAAAAGATCTGAGATCCAACCTGTTAAGTCCCATTTCTGCACTAATGACTATGTGACACTGTACAAATGATTTTATCCCTCAGGACCATCAAGAAACATTCAAACACTATAAATTACAGAATAGGTGCTAATCTTCATTGATATAGGGAGTTCCTTCCTGGGAATTATTGCTGCCAATGAATAGAGGAAGGAAGGAGGGGAAGACAGACTAGTTGAAAATAAATAGGAGAATTGTTGTATTATTATCATTTTATGAAAAAGTGACTGGAACTAAACTTATGAATTTAGTTGGAGAATTAACTAACTATAATCTATTTTGAATCAATAGTTGAGATTAGTCATAAGGATTTATGGATTATCCTAATGCTTTCTCTAAATCTATATGTATTGCACTTAATCTTCAGGGTTCATCTTCCATCAGTTAATTTTGACAAATGTTTATTAAGTACCTATTATCTGAAATGCACTGTATAGATGCTGGAGAGGCAAAGATGAAAAACCAGCACAGTTCCTTTCTTCACTAAGGGAATGAGGCATGTACACAAATAATACAAGAATTTATAATTAAAATTAGTTAAATACAAAGAAGGGGTCAAACATAGTGATCTGGTAGATTCAAGGGGGTGAAGTCACTTCTAAGAAGATCAAGGAAGTTTTTTCTGGAGAAGATGACATCTTATCTGGATCTTAAAGAAATAAAAAGAAATCAAATTATAGCTACATGAAATAAAAGGACAAGGAGATCCATTCCAGCAGAAGGGTTAGTGTGCACCATGGCATAAAAATAGAAGAAACTTAAGCTCACAGGAAAGAACAATGAGAAGTCTTGTTCAAACAGCATAGTGAGCACTTCAAAAGGAATACCATGACATAAAGCTGGAAAGAAAGTCTCTAGTCAGATTAAGAAGAACTTTGAATGCCTGCTTTTTCAAGAAAACCTTTTCTGACTATTCCAGTACTTAAAGGTTTTCTTCATCAACTTTTCATAGCACTAGTAGTCATAAGAATGGTCTGCAAAGTAATATCAAGCTGGGTGAATCATGGTCTGACAACTAATCAGATGACAGAAAGTAGGCAATACCCCATCCTCACTGTAATAGCCAATTATGGGGCCAGATCACAATATAACCAGAGCTGTTTGTTTTGTCCCTGAATACCCACAGCCCTCCTGATGTACAAACCTACAAATATCTCTTTTGTTACCCAGAATCAGCTCATCAGAAATTTGAAATAAGGCTACCCAAGCAACTGCGGAGGCATCATAGGGAAAATTACTGCCTCACTTTCTGTTACAGATTACTTTGTGTTTTCAGTAGGAAGATCCACACTCAGAGACAACAGGCATGCAGTCCATGAAAAGGTTCATTCTGAAAACCTGGAGATTGCTTTTCCCTAGTATAGTTTCCAGATTCCCAGATTCCCTACCCAATCATGATGGGCTAGATATCCAACAGAACTTTAATGGAGGACAAGATGTATAGTGGAATATAATGAAAACACTTCATCTTTTACTATGCTTTGGTTTTTATCATGTGCCATCTCCCCAGCTAAATAATAAGCTCCATGAAGATGACAGCTATGGCATATACTCACATGACTTTTTAGTTTCACCCACAAAACTTAAGAGCAGAGGAGCATACACAATAGATAATAACACTTACTGAATTGAATGCTATTCTTTCAATATCTGGCAAAAACACGTTTTATATAAATGCTTATTAATTTTGTGATTCTTAGTCTACCTATTTTTTTTCTGTAGTAAAAATACTACAGTATTTTTATAGTGCCTAAGTTCCCTGTAATATGTTTTATAAAAACACGGTTCATATAGATTAATAGACTCTTTCAGAAAGCAAATTGTTAGCCAAAGTTTGCAAGTGTTGAATCTCTTGCTGAATTCAAGTTGTGCTATGCTTTTGGTAGGGTAATCCTATTGCTGTTTCTCCATCAGTAGGAATGTATTTCCTATTATTCTGCTTGGTCCCTCTTAGGACCAATGGCACATGTTAGAAACATGACTGGTTGTGATACAGTGCAGTCTGTGAACATGGAAGAGGGTTAGTTTCTCTCTCTGTTTCTTTCTCTCTACTAAGATAATTGACCCACGAGGGAATTGAGCCTATGACCTTAGCCTCATTAGTACCATGCTCCACCCATTAATAACTAGCACAGGCTAAGCTATACAGGCAATCCCCTAGTTACAAACTGGCTGTATTCTATAAGTTCATTTGTAAGTCTATTTAGAACTTGAAATACATTTTCCCATCTAAACAAATAACATTGTAAATGATAGGTTCCCAGGTTAGTCTACAAAATTCTCTTTCATCCATAATGTGGTGAATGAGGATCCATTTGCAATGAAATAAAATAGTGGAAAATAATAAAGTTTCCAAACAAGTAAACAAAGTACTGAGACAATGGGTAAGTTTGTGTGTGTGTGTATGTATATGTATAGTGTGTATGTTGTTAGATTATCTTAAACATTGGATGTTGAAAAAAATTAAAACAAATCGGTTATTGTTTTGGTATCAGACAGAAACTTCTGAATTCATACTTTTTTTTTTATACATCCTTTCTTGACCTCACATTTTCCAAATAGTTACTTCAATTGGCTAACTCATTTGTTTTGGAGTAAAAATGTCTGTGCTCCTGGGATTTGCTGGCTTTTATTATTTCTCATCTGTGTAGAGGGGACTGTAGAAAAGTCATACTCAGTTGTATAGAGTTGGGAGCAATGCCAAAAGGAAGCCTTTGGGGATCTTATCTTTTTTTTTTTTTTTTTCATGCATTTTATGCAATTCTTCCTTTTTTAGGTTAGTTCCTAGTCTATTCCTCTGAGATACTTTTGAAGACAAAAACTCAGTCTTAGGCATGCTGAACAAACTTTATCCTTCTAAGCAAATACTACTGCTTTTCAAAAAGGACCTAATGCTCTGATCAAGCTAGTATTAATCCTGCCCTTTCTCCCTCCCTCCCCACTCCACACACACAATCCATATTCATTCTTTCCCTATAACGTGCCACGAAGTATTGAGGCTATGAAAATTGTTCAATTATTTGAAAGAGTGTCACATAGAAGAGGTATTAGACTTGTTTTGTTTCATTCAGTCATTCAGTCATTGTTTTATCCCAAAGTATAGAACTAAGACCAGTGGGTATAGAAATTGCAAAGGAACAAATTTAGGCTTGTCAGGAAAACTTGCTAATTAATAATTAGAGTGTTCTAAAAATGGAATGGCTGTAGTAGATAGAATGATTTAACGAAACTTTACAAACTGGTGCTAAATGACCATTTAGATATTTTGGCAAGAAGATATTATCTGGAAGTGTGGATTAGCGTAGATGGCCGCTGAGGTCTCTTCTAACTCTAAAATTTTTTGACTGTTTTCTCTTACAAGAATGGTCTTTTCCCAATCTTTACCTCTCTAAATTAAGACCCAGTCTTCTTAGACAAATCCCATCATTTATCTCTTAATGAAAGTTTATGAAAATTTGTGATTACTTTTTAAAAGTATTTCATAATCTTTTGTATTTAGAATATAAGCTCCTTGAAGGTAGGATGTGGAAATGATGTCCCCAATCATTTTTCTCTCCATTTAGACTAAGGATGTATTTTATAAGATGGAGAATTAATAAATGCTAAATGAATGAGCAGATGAAGGCTGCTTAGCTAAGATTTGCTTTTTTAGATGTCCAGATCTTCTCTGTGGGTGTCATCTCCAATTCTCAGCAGGTAGGTAGGCAGAAAGCTGAGGCATCTGATTTCTAAAAAAAAAAAAAAATAAAAACCCAAACCCAGCATTACTGCAGATGCTGGAGCAGCATGTCTAATCTGGAGCTGCGTGGTAAATAAGAGAATATGTGTCTGGCACAACACTTGGTTGTTTCACTAATTGAGCTTAAAATGGCTACTTCTAACTGCAATATAATATTGCTTCTTTGCTAATCCTAAAGCCGCAAGCCCCAGCTAGCTTCCTCCTATCACATCCAGTTGGCCACCTTAACGTTTACCACCAGCTCTTTGCTGTGTGCTCTGAACCGAGGATCCAGGCTCTCTAGACCAAGAAAAGCTCAGGAAGGGATGCAATCTGAATCTTTTTATGCTGGAAGTAAAAAATAAAATGTTCTTAAAACCGGGGGAAAAATTAAGAGCTTTCACTCTAAAGGTCTGGGGATTACAATTTCCCTTGGCAAATGTGAGCAGTAATCAAAGTCATACTGAAGTGTTATCTTTTCTCAACATATGTAGCTATGGCACACACAGTTCAATTTAATTATTTATATTTCTTTTTAAGTTAAAGATGAATTTGAGACTGCTAAGAAGTTGGAAGCTTTATCTTCCAATTACAGGGAAACTTGCTAATAATGATCACTTACGGTATTCACAATGTTTTTCTGGCTATTAATTTAGGTGGATGCATAGGTATTTGAAAGAAATAAAAACACAAGCAAGGGATGGGTATTGATTTCTATTTCTTTTATGTTAGGAAGGTTTTTTTTTTTTTTTTAAAGAGGCTTCAACTTTACATATGTGCTTTTTTATAAAGTGTTGGCCATTTTATTTATTGCTCCATTATGTCTCCCTATTTCAATAAAGTGTTTTAGTCTTGGAAGAGTTTTTACTATTTGATGGACTTAATAAGTTGAACTCATTTCTTTTTTCTGTATGAAAGAGTTAAAAGAATTGGAGAAAAACTGAATCTTTATGATCATAGACTGTACTGATTTCATACAACAGAGATAGGATCTGGGCCTAAGAATGTTCCCATGAGCCATTGGCTCTGCTAATTACTGGCTATTTGACTTTGGCCAACTCATTTAACCTCTCCAGACTTCTGTGTCTCCATCAGAGAAAATCAGTCTCTGGACTAATTTATTTATAAGGTCTATTCAGTTTTGAATCTCAGAATTCTAGGATCTTATGCCTCTATCCTACATCCTACCCTCAAGCCCTTGAGCAGCATGAGGACTTGAAATATCTTTATTGATTTGTTTAAGCTCCTTATGGGTAAGGACTATTTAATTTCTTTTCTTTGTATTTCTAATGCCAGATACCTAGTACCTCTTAATAAATTCATGTTAAATGTTGAGTGAATGAAGATTTCAAGTTTCTCCTTATCTAATTGTTTAATTATAGCCTTTTTTTTTTTACATGCACTCTTAATTTGTTCTGCCTCCTGCACAATTTATGCTTAGTTTTTGTTTGTTTGTTTGTTTGTTTGTTTTGAGGCAATTGAAGTTAAATGACTTGCCCAGGGACACACAGCCAGTAAGGGTTTGAAGCTGCTCCATATGCTCATTCATTACTTCTTGCTTTTCCTTAAATTATCTCATAATTTCATTATTTCATTTGGGAAATAAAGAATGAACAACAATCTCCTAAAACTTGGAATTATTTACTTTGTTCTCTGCATATCTAGTCCTAATCAGTTCCCAGCTGAAGTTGATTTTCCTCCATGGAAAAAATGATCTTCCTTCCTCATTTTTCTTCAACTCTCTTTTAAGATCTTTTAAAATTTCTTATAGGAGAACCTTGTATGATGAGGGCCAATTTATATCACCCTTTGGGGCTTCATCTGGAGACAATTTGTCTCCTCAGAGTTTGAAATCTATTCTTCTCTCTCACCATAAAAACTATCTATGGTCAGACTTCTTTTTGCTTTTTTACTCATTTTTCAAAAAAAAACTGAGATCTGTTTTTAGCATAAGGGAGGTTGTCCAAGCTTCCTCTAGAAGTGGCTGTGGCTGTTCTGAGTCAGTGCTGACCCACTTCTGGTGCTGGGTGGGTGTGGCCAGGTTCTGTGAAATTCTGGCATTTCAGGGTTCATTATTTACTTTTTGTGTTTGTGTTGGATGTTTTATAACTTCTCTGCTGATCTACTGTCTTGCAACCAGGGCAAAGTAGCCAACACTGCTGTAGATTCTTCCCTTTAGATTCTCCAGCTGCGGATCCCACACCACCCTGGACTCTGTGCTCAGCCTGCTTACACTTGCCTGCTTCCCTCCATGCCCAATTGAAACAGACCTTTTCTGGAAATCTTCAAAATTATCTTCTGCCGGCAATTTGTTATACTCCCAATATCTGTGGGTTCTGCCAGTTCAGAACTAATTCCAAGGCTAAATTTTACAATTAGTCTGAGGCTCATGGGATGAGATCAGAAAGAAATGTGTGTCCTCTCCACCATCTTGGCTCCATTACCAATGATCTTCCTTCTTAAACTGACTCACATCAATCACATTTTCCTTTGAACTTTCAAAAGACATTATTTTATTATTCATTGTCATTTTGCCATATCCTAGCCTGTATAGTTGATAGATAGATAGATAACCTCAGAGTCAGAAAGATCTCTACTCAATTCCCACAATTCTGTGTCACATACTGGTAGTATAATCCTGCTGAATCACTTAACTGTTCAATACTCTGAACAACTGTCTGATAGAGGAACTTCCATGTCTGGGAGTTTCCTATACCAGTGAAATTAAATGTCTAATCCTTATCTCAAATTTGTTTTGCTATCTACCTTTGATGTCTTAGGTCTCTTTCCCTAATAAAATTAATAAACCTTCTGATGAGAATCATGCCTTATACTTTTCTTAGGTGACTAGCATGAGTCTAGGAATTCAACAAGTGCTTATATTCTTATTGAACTAATTTAAGAAAGCCTCATATTAGAAACCTAAAATCTTGGAACAGTAGATATATACAGTATCAAGTCATGTAACCTTTTCAATAAGATCAGCACTTAAATGAGTTAGAACCAGTCCATGCTTTCATTGCTAGAGTTCTAGATGATTGTCTTATATACACGGAAAAAGTAGAAGTGAGAAGTGTATGTGTTTTAGGCATATGGCACAGCCAGTGCAAAGACATAGAGATGGGAAATGTATCTCATAGCATCATTTATAAAGGCTATTGTGGCAAGCCTGCAGTGGAAGTGAAAAAGAGTAATGTATATATCATAGGAATGCATGGACAGTTCGAAGTCAGATTACAAAGGGTTTCCAAAGTCAATAAAGGAGTTTATATTCCATTCTAGAGATAATAGGAAGCCATTGCTATTTCCTAAGGAAGCAAATAACTATGCTTTAAAATCATTTTGGCACTTGTGTGGAGGAAGGATTAGAGCAGGGGAAGTATTTCAATTGATCAACAAGCATTTATAAAAGATGCTAAGGTTCAAAAAACAAAGATGAAACAGTTCTTGCCCTCATGAAGCTTATGTTCTAATAGAAGGATATAAAAGGCATTTATAAGTATGTACAAAACACATTCAAAGCAGATATTAGGTCATCTTGGAGGGAAAAGGCACCAACAATTGATCTGACCAGTGACCTAAAGAAAGTTATGAGTCCTAAAGGACATGGGGATTATGAAGCCAGGTATGTGGAGAGGGAGGAGTACATTATACAAGAGCCCATAAAAAGGCAGTAGATGGTAAACAGAATATTATTTGTGAAGAACAATAAGAAAGAACAGTATAGCTACACCGCAGAATGTGTAGAGGGAAGTAACATATAAAAAGGCTGAGAAATTGGATGGGACATCCTTTATAAAGAATCTAAATGCCAAGCAAAGGAACTTATGTTTTATCCTAAAGACAAGTGGTTAAATTACATAGTCAGACCAGAACTTTAAGAAAATCACTTTGGCAGCCAGATAGAGAATGGATTAGACTGAGTAGGAACTTGAGGCAGAAAGAATAATTAGGAAGCTATTATAATAGTCCAAAAAAGACTTGAGTCTGAATGAGACATAGGTGATCCTATGAGTGAGAGAGCAGATGAGAGATCATCACAGTGTTGGTGATGATAGAAATAAATGGATTTGGTAACTCTGTGGATTTGAGGGATGAGTGAGAGAAGAGGCCAGGATGATAATCAAAGTTGTCTAGCCAGATGATAAGGAATAGAGATGTCCTCAACTAGAGAGTACAAAGAATGAAACAGTCACTATTGGCTCTGAGCTTACATTCCAATGGAGGGGATAATAAGTACATATTAAAATAATAAAAATAAAATAAAATTAATAAAGACTATATACAAAATACTTAAATGTGAATAAATCCAAAGGAAGGCACTAATATTTATTGGAAACTGAAAGGTCTTCAGGAATAATATGGCACTTCAAGAGAAAGAAGAGTTCTACGAGGGGGATTGCCAGGGCATGGAGATAGGAGCTGAAATGTTCTATGTAAGGAATAAAGAAAAAATGTAATTCAATTGGATTGTGTCATATGGGAGAATAATATCCAATGAGGCAAGAAAGACAGTTCAGAACAATATATGCAGGGGTTTAAAAGGTAAACAGAAGTTATATTTGAAATAAGAGCAATGGAAAATCCATAGAGTTCATTTAATAGGGGAGTCACATGATGAAATCTGAGCTTAAGGAAAATTTCTTTACCAACTCTGTGTAGACTGCATTGGAGTGGTGAGATAACTGAGGAATGAAGAGTAGTTGGAAGGCTATTGCAACAACAATCTATTTGAGAGGTTATAAGGGCCTGAAATAGGGTGATAGCTATATGATGGAGAGAAGTAAGATGTGAGAAGCACTATAGAGATATAAATGTCAAGATTTAGCAACTGTTTGGATTTGAAGTGTGAGAGAAGATGAGGAGATGAAGCTAAATCTGATATTACAAATCTGGAAGATTGGACTGTTGGTATTACCTTTGATAGAAATAAGAATTTGGAAGAAGGAAAAGTCTATAGGGTATGATAATGAATTCTATTTTGGACATATTGAGTTTGAAAGGCTTCCAGAATAGCCAGTTTAAAATGTCCAAAAAGCAGGGCTAATGTAGGATTGGAATTCAGAGAAGACACTGAGGCTAAATATGTAATTCTGGGAGTTATTTGCAAAGAGAAAAGTAAATCCATGATAACTATTGAGCTTGCCAAGAAAAAGAAAGAATGGAAGGAAAAGAGAAGAAAGCCCAGGACAATTTTTTTAAAATTGAAATGTATTTATTTATTTAAAACTTAAATGCAAAAAAAAAAAGGGGGGGCAAAAAACAAAATAGGAAAGAAAGAAAGACAAGGGAGAAAAAAGATGATTGGGAAATCGGAGGCTTTCCAACAGCAGAAAAGCAGCAGGTCCAAATTGCCAAGTGTGTGGGGGGAGGGGAATGTCATCAGTTATGAAAACATTTTCAGTGAGCAGATTTCCAAAGGAAATATAACTATGCTCAGTCTGTTCTTTTCAGATTCTGGAAAAATTCCAAGATAGGAAAGTTTGGCTTTGATGTCCATTTATCCCCCTAACCTCTCTGAGCATGCAGCAACCTCAATTCTGGCTGTCCACAGTCTCCTGTTATAGCATGTATCATCTATTTAGTGATATATCTTGTTCAGAATTTTTCTTGTTATACTTGGTACCATCAAAATTAGACCCTATGTCTAGTTTGGTAACTATTAAGGAGTTGAGCTGGGGTTTGGATTCTATGCCTTTGAAAAGTCTCTATGATAAGGTTTGCTTTTTAAAAGCTCATGACCCTTTGGTAGCCATAAATTGAGTAGACAATCTGAGGAAATATGTTAATGACTTATAATAGCTTAATGTACTGCTTCCTCTCCACCCCCAACACACATATAACATTGTCAGGTAGTAAAATATCCCTGAATTCATGCCACTTAGAAATTGAATTTTAGAGCTGTCAGGAGGACCCTTAACAATCATCTAGTATTAATTTTCATTTTGTAGACTGGTGACCAGAGAGTTCAACTGAGGCTGCAACTTCTTGGCAGAATCAGGTCTCCTGACTCCTAATCTAGTATGTAAATATATAGATAAATCAAGAAATGAATGAATGAATGAAAAAATATGTATGTCTATGTATATATGTGCAGATAACTATATAAGTATGTGTATGTATCTGTATATACATATATAATTTTTTTTGCTTTTATTTCACCTTTATTTCCCAATAAATCCCCTCCTATATGCATAGAGCTATATCATTTTTTTTATAAAAATGAAAAAGAAAAAAATTTAAATAAAAAGCAGTTCACAAAAACTAACATACATAACAACCAAGTCAGAAAGCCTATACAGTTGATCCACATCTATCAACAATGGGAAAAAAGTACAATGACATATCTTTTCAGAACAAAGCTTGGCCATCAATTAAGCTTGATCACAACTTTTAGGTTTTGTTGTTGTTGCTTCCATTTACATTACTGTGTTCCTCACAAAAATTTTCTTTATGAACCTGATAACAGAGTAGATAAAGTCAAAAAGACCTGAATTACAGAGACTAAATGACTCTAGATGAATCATTTGACCTCTGTTTCCCTCAGTTTTCTCAACTGTAAAATGGAGATAATAACACCACCTACTTCTTGTGAAGACCAAATGAGATATTTAACAAAAGCACTTAGCAGATTGTCTGGCACATAATAGTCACTATATAAATGTTAATTCTCTCCCCTTCCCTGGTTTTACTTCATTCTGCATCAGTTCATGCCTTCTCGTACTCTTCTTTATTCTTCACATTTAGTATTTCTTAAGGACAGTAATATTTCATCAGATTCATTTGACTCAATTTGTTTAATCATTCTCCAATCAACAGACTTTCTAGGACTTTTCATGTATCCACTTCCTTATGAAAACAGCCTTGTTGAAATGAAGACCATCTGTAAGAGGTGGTTTTGGACATTTGAAATATTCCTGAGATGAATTCATTTTGATCTCCTTTGTACTTTGTGCTGACTTGTAATAAGTTCCTCAGAATTTTTTAAATTTTACTATTTTTTCCCATCTCCATACTAGAGAAGCTATTCTTGTGCTTCATTTGGATACCTGAACTAATGAAATTTCAAAAGTCTCTCTGCTGTTTAGTCTTCGCCTACATGCCCTCTTTAAACTGATTATACAACTCTTTGAATAATGAATCTTTTAAGAAGGGGTTCTTGGAGATACTAAAATGAAATATGCACAAATCAAAAATTTAGTGAAAAGAAAAAAATAGGGTTTTTTTAATTTAATTAAGGCCAGTTTGGTTAAAGGCATTTGAAAAAGCAATTGCTCTCTTTAAAAGAAGGAACTGAGATGGCTCATGACACATTAATAAGACAAGAACGGTTTTTAACAGGCACTCTGATGTCATCATAAGAGTTTTATCATTTACCAGTAGAAAATGAGAATCAATCTCTATTCAGATCTTTTATCTACTCTGAGTCTTCATTTTATATATATTTCAAACTAAATTATACAACACTTTTATGGCTACCTGGTTATCTTTCTGATACATCTCATTAATCTGCCTTTTGGGGTTTGCCCTTGGGGAAATTTGAAGGAGAAATTCATTTTCTGTGTATCCCTCACCTTCTCTCCAACTCTCCTCCAATTCATTTCTTCCTCCAACCTGTCCATGTGTTGTCACGCAATTACTGTCATGTAGAAAAGTATTTGATAGATGTGTTCACATTTGGATGTTAGGAATACAGAATGGTGAAGTGGAAAATGGTTTGAACTTGAAGTCACTTGAAAGATCCATGTGAAAACCAAGCTCCTCCATTTACTACTACTTGTATGATCCCTTGACATGTAACCACCTGTCTGGACCTTAGCTGTCTCATCCACAGGATGAAATGTTATATTAAATGACCTCAAAGGTCCCTTTTCACTGAGTCTGTGAACCTATGATTCTGTTGGAGTTCAGTGAACAGAAAGCCCAATATGAGTCATCAGTGTGATGTAGTCCAGAGTTAATGCATTCTTAGATTAATTTAAAAGAGATATAATATCCAAGTTTAGGGCAGGGATAGCCCTATTGTGTTCTGCCCTGCTCAGAACACATACCAAAAACTGTTCAGTTTTGGCTGTCATGTCTTAGGAAATATATTCATGAGCTAGAGAGCTTCCAAAGTAAGGCAAGCAGTATTATAAGGTACTATAAGTTCATGATATGTAAGATCAAATGAAGGAATGGGGCATATTTAGCCTAAAGAAAGAAAGACTTAGGATATTTTATGTCTTCAAATCTTTAAAGCAATGTCATAATGATTGGAGATGAAGATAAGCTGTTTGTAATGGAGATTCACCTTTTCATATTAAGTCCTCTTCTTTATCTAAGGAAATGTTCATATTTGTGAATGTTTGTCAAGTTCATGAGAAAAGGAAAATGTTAAAGAAAAGAGATTTTTCAGGGTAGAGCTAGGAGCTGTGGATAAGAGCTTCAGAGACAATTTAAGTTTAAGATAAGGAAAAACTTCTTAATGGTTGAAGCTGTCCAAAAGTGAAATGCACCGGCTCCAGAGATGAGATTGTTTTGTTGTTGTTGTTGCTGTTGTTGTTTTTGTCTTTCACAAGAGAGTTTCACTAGGGGCTAGATAGCGACTTGTTAGAGATATAATGAGAATGGGGGATGGAGGGGCGAGGGTACATGGGTTTGGGGTTTTTTGTTTGTTTTTTAAGATAAAGATTATTCTAGAAAGTTGGCCTCTGAGGTCACCAGCAATTCTGAGTATCTGAGGTTCTCTGATCTTGCCCCTTGGGGGAGTCCTCAGGAAATAACCGATGATGGTGAAATATCCTGTGAGAAGAAAGAAGATTGTATGGGTGTGTCTTTCCCAGTATACTATAAATCACACTAAATCATACAACTCATCTGCATGGAAGGTTAGTGCTCACTCTTGGCATTGGTAAACATTTATTAATTTACTTAGAAGTATACCTTTTATTTCTGCACAATTCAGTTCTTCCTGATCTTTTTTTAATAGTACTACAGAGAATTCTTTTCCTTTTGTGGCCCTGAATTTTCTTTTTATCATCTTATTATCTTGAATAAACTCTTGACAATACCATCACCTTATAATTTTGATTTTGTTTTTCTATTTAATCTTCACTTATAGCCCCCTTCTTTTTACTTTAATGAGTTACTTAACTCTGTAAAATTTTATCTTTTTTCTACTTCTGCATAAAATACTTATGTTGTGAAAGAAATGACAAATATAAATTGCATAGTTACAAAATTTACATTATTGCCAAAATAGGTTGCATTGAACCTTTAAAGATATTAAGTTATTTCAGAGTAGCAATTAATTATAAATTATGGATTCCAAGGAATGTTAAATACTTTATCCTATAAGAACATCATCAACATCTCTCCACATATCTTGATGGATTTATATCTCTTATCATATATATTATATAGAAGTCAACCAAAAATATAAGGCAGTTTGAAGCTTTAATTGCTTAAAATCACACTAAAACTTTTGTAGTAATCTAAATATAATATTATATCAAATACCATATCATATTTTCAGTTATATTATCATTATATCATGTCATACTATATTACATTATGTTGTATTATATCATATATCACATTATATAAAACTATGTTACACTAAATTATATATATGTCAGTGTTAGAAAATATATATATAATATACCAGCACAAATATGCATTTTAATATATTTTTCTGTACACACAACTTTAATAATGATATTTCAGAGGAGCAATTTTCTTTATGCAAATAACATGTCTTCTGCACTTTCTGTAAACAATACATATCATTTCTTCTTGCAGCTCTCTTAGTTTTTCTTTTAAGAATTTAGATGCTACCCCACTTGGTGCATATATGTTTAATATAGATAGTGCTTCATTATCCATGCTACCCTTTAGCAAGATATAGTGCCCTTCCTTATCTCTTTTAATTAGATCAATTTTTGCTTTAGCTTGATCTGAGATCAGGATGGCTACCCTGCTTTTTTGACTTCACCTGAAGCATAGTAGATTTTGCTCCAACCTTTTACCTTTAACCTGCATATATCTCCCCGCTTCAGGTGTGTTTCCTGTAAACAACATATTATAGGATTCTGGCTTTTGATCCATTCTGCTAACCGCTTCGTCTTTATGGGGGAGTTTACCCCGTTCACATTTATGGTTAGAATGATCAATTCTGTATTACTTGCCATCTTGTTAACCCCGGTTTATGCTTTTCTCCCTTCTTTCCCCTTTCCCCCCCTTCCCAGTATTAAGCTTGTGAGCACCATTTGCTTCTCACAGCCCTCCCTTTTTAGTATCCCTCCCCCCGCCTTAGAGTTCCTCCCCCTATCTTACCCCTTTCCCTCCCAGTTCCCGTATTCCCTCCCGCTTAGCTTATTCCTTCCCTTTTCACTTTTCCCTTCTCACTTTTCAATGAGGTGGAGAAGTTTCACCATAGATTGAATATGTCTTAAGATTTTTCACTTAAAGCCAATTCTGAAGGCAGTAAGATACCCACTATATTCATCCCCCTCCATTCTTTCTCTCAGATATAATAGGTTTCCTATGCCTCTTCATGAGATGTACTACCCCCACTTTACCCTTTTTCTGATACAATGTCCTTTCCACATCAATTTCTAGAACAAGGTATACATGTATTCTTTATACATCTATATAGTCAAAATATAGTTCCCAAGATTAATCTTTACCTTTTTAGATTTCTCTTGAGTTCTATATTTGTAGATCAAACTTTTTGTTAAGTTCTGGTTTTTTCATCAGAAATAGATGAAATTCGCTTACTTCGTTGAATGTCCATCTTCTTCCCTGGAAAAAGATGCTCAATCTCGCTGGGTAAGTTATTTTTGGTTGCATACCAAGTTCCTTAGCCTTTTGGAATATCATATTCCAGGCCCTTCGATCTTTTAATGTGGATGCTGCCAGATCCTGGGTGATCCTTATTGTGGCGACTTGATACTTGAATTGGGTTTTTCTAGCCGCTTGCAATATTTTTTCCTTCGTCTGAGGGTTCTGGCATTTGGCCACTATATTCCTTGGTGTTTTGATTTTAGGATCCCTTTCAGTGGGTGATCGATGAATCCTTTCAATGTTTATTTTTTCCTCTGTTCCTATGACTTCTGGGCAGTTCTCTTTGATAATTTCCTGGAAAATAGTGTCCAGGCTCTTTTTTTCATTATTTTTCTTTATGCAAATAACATGTCTTCTGCACTTTCTGTAAACAATACATATCATTTATTCAAAATTTGTTTATAAGTTCCTACTACGTACAGAACACTTTATTAGATGATAAGAGAGATAAAGTTAATAAAGGAAATAATCTTTATCTCTATAAAACTAACACAACCACATTAGAGAAAATTTATTCTTTTCTGGTTATGGGGGGTTAAGGAATGGTTCATGGGAAAGATTACATTTTAACTAAATTTTGCAGGATACATACCATTTCAAAAGAGAAGGATTGTGGGAGAAATCACCCAGGCATAGGAAATAGAAGCAGCACTAGCAAAGTCACAGAAACAGGAAAACACAGGTTTTAGGAAGAGTGAGTTAGAAATGGAAGGGAACATATAGATCATCTAATCAAACTCTTATTTTACGAATGAGAAAACTGAGGTCCAGGAGAAGTTAACTGATTTGTCCAAGGTCAAATAAAAGAAGGATTTGTATTTCTAAATCTAAACTCAGTAATCTTTCTGCTCAACATATAAAGGATATCAAATAGTTCAGATATGCTACAGCATAAGATATAGGTAATATAACTCACCCTGATTTTAGGAGGCCTTATTTTTGGTAGTGGTGTTCAACTCTTTCAATTAGGTCAGATTCTTCCTGACCTCATTTAGGGTTTTCTTAGTAAAGTTACTGAAATGGTTTGCATTTCCTTCTCCAGCTCATTTTACATATGAGGAAACTGAGACAAACAAAATTAAGTGACTTGTCCAGGGTTACATAGATAGTAAATTTCTGAGGCTGGATTTGAACTCAGGAAAGTTGAGTCTTCTTGTCTCCAGGCTCAACATTCTATCTACTGAGGCACTTAGCTGTCCTGGGATGTCTTATATAGACACCCCTTTATAAATGTTATTGCAGAATGTCATGAAAACAATGCTTTGCCTGTAACAGGGTTACAATGATTACCAATTTCACCAGTAGGCAACCCTTAAACCGGCTATTAGGCTAAGCAAGCCTATTTAGGATTATTTGGGTGTAGATTGACTCAGATTGAATGTAAACAGTAGTCATTTCTGCCTTTACCAGAAATCCTGAAATTCTTCCCCTTCCAAATTCATTCATTTCTTTATTTCTTTATTTAGATTTTTTTTGGGGGGAAAGGGGGCTTAGTGAAAGAGGAGGTTCTTTACCTCAGTTGCTACCTATCCTTAATCACTGAATGGGTACAGCCTCAAACTGAGACCTGTTGAAGACTTTAGCTTAAAAAGGCTAAGGTTTCCTATTTCATCCAGGGCCATCTCCAGTCATCTTGATCTATATCTGGCCACTGGACCCAAAAGGCAATGTGACCTTGCACAGCTCTCTCTCTCTTAAGTCCAATTCTCTTGTATGTCATGGCATCACCTCCCTAATGTCATGGTCCTCTTCAAGAAGAAAAGACAAACAATAACAACAACTTGCTATATCCCACTGTTTAATCTTATAATCTCACACTTGAGAATATTCCATAGGTATATTTTTGTATTTCACCATCAATTAATATTTCATATTTCTCAATTAACTAAATTCATAATACTCTGTTTATCAAATATTATTTATTTAGTAAACCAAAGAAACTTCATTTTCCAAAAGTAGCTATTCATATCTCTTGCTACATTAAATCCCTTGATCTCCTAGGGAGAAATAAATGTTAAAGTTAGTGAGTGAATAAAATTTATTAACAATAAACTCAATAATAAAACAAAGACATATGTAATGCTTAACAATCTATTTAGATGTGAGAATGATCATAACCAGAGTCACCTTAAACTCTCACAGTATTAATTGCAAATGAATCCTCATCATATTTAAGAACACAATCCCATATTAATTTGTTCACTCAGGATAAATAAATAACTTTTCAAAAATCCTCTTCATTCTTTTTTGTAAGAAAGGGTTACAAAAGATTGGTAAAGATAGAAAATACTTACATTTTCTCTCTGTTCTCAACCTCTCTCCATATATAATAGGAAAAATGGTACCTTTGGTTTTGTCAGGCCACCACTCTTTACTATTCTCTTTCCAGATTCATTCCTCCTAAAATTCTCATTATAATATTTCTTCATAACTAACACTTTCTATAGTTTTTATAACAAAGAAGTTACTTTTAACTTCCTTCTCTCTGTCTCCTCCTTAAGTTCCTCATTAAATGAAAGATAAAAACATACAATCTCCTTTTCCTTGGGGAGAAGCACCTCATAAAATAATAGTTGAAAATTATACCTTATTTCTCTCTTTAAAAAGACAGCAGCACTTTTTAAATAGGAGATATGACTGAAACAGGAGTTAAGCATGCTTCTACAAAACATGAACTGGAGGTATCTAACAGTAGCAGTAATATCAATAATACTTTGTAAGTAAAAAGCTCTGTAAAATTGTGGAGCCTCATTATAACATCATTGGACCAATATTTGTGATGCTTAAATACAGTTCTAGCAGAACTATCATCCTTTAACAATATTTTATCTTATATCCTCTTTTTACAGAAACAGTATTTGTGACAGAAATGTTTACCTTCTCTAATTGTTTTATGTATGTAAATCATATCTTCCTTACAAGATTATAAGCTTATCAAAGGGAAAGGGACCAATTTTTAACTTCTTCCCCATCATCCATCCAGTGCTGAGCACAGGGGTGGTTAGTAACAAATTTGACTTAATAACATGAGAAGAGATTCTTCTGAATTCTCTATAGAGGAATTCCTTTATAATACTGATGTCAAAGGAGAAAATAAATCATCAGTCAAACAAAATGTATTAAATATCCCAGACACTGTAGGCATTATAGCTATAAAAACAAAAAATAAAAATAAAAAAGAAAGAATCCCTATTCTTAATGAGCTTACATTCTATTGAGGAAACAAAAGGTACATATTTAAATATATATGGAATAAATATATGCAAAATCAATCAAATCAATGCAAGGTAGTTCAGTACAATGTAGGAATGGCATTTGCAGTTGGGAACAGGAAAAGCTTTATATGGAAAGTTAGTATATTTTATCAAACTTAGCAGTTACAGATAAGGAGACATCATTGAGTCTGCTTTTTTTATTCAAATCTATGTAATAATGAGTTCAAAACTTCTCAATTCAATTTTCCTTATAGAGACTCTTAATTCTCAGGGCTACAAAAAAATTTAAGCCAAATGGTTGATTTCTCCTTGTTATAAGCAGTTAGATGGTGCAGTGGATAGAGCACTGGACTTGAAATCAGAAAAACCTGTATTCAAAAAAGTATCTGAAACACTTATCAGTTGTATGATTCTGGGCAAGCCACTTAATTTCTACTTCTCTCAGTTTCTTCATCTGTAAAAAAGGGATAATATTTCTTTTTTTTTTTCATTCTTTAAATATTTATTCACTTAAAACTAAATACAAAATAAGAAAAACAAAATAGGAAAAGACAGAAAAAAGAAAATAATAATTATTTTTTTAAAAACCTAAACCAAACATTAAGGAATATTCAAAATATGTAACAATAAATTTCCACTTCAAGAAAGCACATATAATAATAGAAGACATTATTTTCCTGACTGTCCATCATTTTTTTTTTGCTTCCTTGCAGGTTATTCTTTTTTCTCAGCTATGTACTTTTTACTTTATTCTTTTTTCCTCCTTTTTAAAAAAATTTTTATTTTATTTTATAATAACTTTTTATTGACAGAACCCATGCCAGGGTAATTTTTTTAACATTATCCCTTGCACTTGCTTCTGTTCCAATTTTTTCCCCTCTCTCCCTTCACCACCTCCCCTAGATGGCAAGCAGTCCTATATATGTTAAATATGTTGCAGTATATCCTAGATACAATATATGTTTGCAGAAGCAAACAGTTGTCTTGTTGCACAGGGAGAATTGGATTCAGAAGGTAAAAATAACCCGGGAAGAAAAACAAAAATGTAAATAGTGTACATTCATTTCCCAGTGCTCTTTCTTTGGGTGTAGCTGCTTCTGTCCATCATTTATCAATTGAAACTCAGTTAGGTCTCTTTGTCAAAGAAATCCACTTCCATCAGAATACATCCTCATACAGTATCGTTGTTGAAGTGTATAATGATCTCCTGGTTCTACTCATTTCACTGAGCTTCTGTTCATGTAAGTCTCTCCAAGCCTCTCTGTATTCATCCTGCTGGTCATTTCTTACAGAACAATAATATTCCATAACATTCATATACCACGAGTTACCCAACTATTCTCCAATTGATAGGCATCCATTCAATTTCCAGTTTCTAGCCACTACAAACAGGGCTGCCACAAACATTTTGGCACATACAGGTCCCTTTCCCTTTAGTATTTCTTTGGGATATAAGCCCAGAAGTAACATTGCTGGATCAAAGGGCATGCACAGTTTGATAACTTTTTGGGCATAGTTCCAAATTGCTCTCCAGAATGGTTGGATTCGTTCACAACTCCACCAACAATGCATCAGTGTCCCAGTTTTCCCACATCCCCTCCAACATTCATCATTATTTTTTCCTGTCATCTTAGCCAATCTGACAGGTGTGTAGTGATATCTCAGAGTTGTCTTAATTTGCATTTCTCTGATCAATAGTGATTTGGAACACTCTTTCATATGAGTGGTAATAGTTTCAATTTCATCATCTGAAAATTGTCTGTTCATATCCTTTGACCATTTATCAATTGGAGAATGGCTTGATTTCTTATAAATTTGAGTCAATTCTCTATGTTATTTTGGAAATGAGACCTTTATCAGAATCTTTAACTGTGAAGATGTTTTCAAAGGGACAGTATTTCAAGGAGACAATATTTGTAAAGGCTTAGCATAGTGTTTGATATATAGTATATATTATATAAATGCTAGATATTATTATTATCATCATCATCATCATCCTTTCCTCAATCCATTTCCTTCCCCATCTTTATTTCCCCAAAAAATTACCTCCTCACACACTAATTAAACATTCTCATTCAGAAAGTATTCCCCTATTCTGTTATCATATAACTCCAATATGAGAGAGTAGAACTTTAAGGCCTCTTTATATAGTATAATAATATTGTTCCTTAAAAGCACAAATGCTCAGGAAGTACACATTGCCTATATTTGTTTTGTAATATCAGCTCTTCATAAAGGATGGTTTTTTTTTTTTTTACATGATTGTAAGCAGACTAGAAGCATTTTCAGTTCATTGTTGTTGTTCAGTTGAGTCCAAATCTTTGTGATCCCACTGATCATATTGTCCATGAGGTTTTCTTTGCAAATGTATTGAAACAGTTTGCTATTTTCTTCTCCAGGCAAACAGAGATTGAGTTCTTTTAATCACACAGGATCACACAGCAACTAAGTGTCTGACCTCAGACACTTGAACTTGGTCTTCAAGACTATCCACTTAGCCATCTAGCTATCTCTTTTCAAACCTTTAATGGCTTTTAATAGCCAGTAAATTCTGAGTTAGTTGAATTTTATTGGATCAAACATCCTTAAATTGCTCTACTGCTTCCTTATTTTTTCTTTGTCCCTTTTCTTCCTTTTATCCTTCCTCTTATTAGATGAGATATTCTTGGTGATTAAGGAAAACATAGTACTAAAATGTTTGTAGCATCTGTAACTATCACTATGTTATTGATAGCTCTGTATGAGCTGATCAGTTAGGCAGCCATTGTATAAAAATGGAAAAAGAGAAAGAGAGACAGATAGGCAGAAACAGAGAGAAGAAGAGAAGGAAATGGAAGAGGAAAGAAGAGTAGACAAGAGTGGAGAAGAGAGAAGAAAGGAGGGGAGGGAAGGGAAGAAACTGAACATTGAGATGTCCCTGAAAGTATACCCAGACATTTTGTGTTGTGTGAGAACTTGTTTCACAAAAATTGCAAATATTATTATTTCACTTCTTGGGAAGATAAACATCTCCTCAAATACACAGCTGAGAAACCTGTATTATATCTCCAGGCTAGACTTGTCAAACATGATACTATTAGCCACATGTGGCTCCAAACACTCCAAAATACTTCCTGAACCAGAATAAAATGTAATTGCAAAATTATTTTTAAATTAAACAAAATACAATAAAACAGAGAGAATATTACATTTTTTTTTAAACTGAGACATTTCTGTGCCCACCAGGATCTTTATCTATAGTTTAGTTTCCATCTGCAACTCCAATTTCCATTTGGTTTAACACCACTGCTCTACAACACCTGATAAATCACTATGCATAGTACTAGATATCAAACAAATGTTAAAAATTTTAGTTGTAAGAAATATTAGAAATACCCAGTCCACCCATCTCTTGTTTACAGATGAAAATAAAATCTATGACTTGTCAAATATTACACAATAAAATGACGGCAGAAATGAGATTAAAGCCTGTTTTTGATTCCAGTGTCAGTATTCTTTCCCCTATATTTGTTGAGTGAATGAACAAATGAATAACTAAGTGAAAAAAAGAAAGAAATTCATTGTATACACTTAGAACACATTTTCCTGTAGATTGGAGGATCTTCTACAATATTTGGCAACCACTATAGGAGTTCATGGCAGACAATGAATTGAACATGCTAAGGGACATGAATTTATAATGCCAGTAACTGACCTTTTACTCAGTTGTGGCAGTCAGTGCAATTATGGCCTATGCTGTTAAGTGTCTGAATTGACAATGTACAACTCTTGGCATTCTTCTACAATTGTAGTCCCATAGAAGGGGTGTGTGTTCAACTGGCTATTGATAATAACTACTGACTCCATCTGCTAGCATGATAATTTAACATAACAAGTATCATTGAGTTGATTGATTTCTTGCTCTGACCACCCCAGGTTGCTAGTTTATTTTAATGCTATTAGCCATTCAGTGCTTATATTGTTCAACTTGAAATGATTTTTAAAAAAATAAAAGTCATTGTGAAATGCAGACTATTAAAGTTGTTGAGTGATGATTCATGACAGATGAGCTTGATAAAATCTTGACTTGAAAACCATGAAAGGTGAAGAAAAAGCAGGTAATCTAATTATTTCCACTTGTTGTGGTCAAGGAAATTTTAAATTGAGAGCTATCATTTTCTTAACCTACACTTCTGAGAACTGTTTATGTTTTTAAAGCCAGATTGAAGTTGGGAACTACATAAAGAATCTCAGGAGAAAAAACCAAGATCTTTATTGCACAATGGACTTCAGGTCAAATGGCCTATGATTTAACTCCCCCTTGCCCTTTTTAAAAATTTAGGTGTCCTACTGTAAATAGTCAGATTGCTGGCTAAGTAATATGGCCATGTTGTTATTCATCCTAAAATTCTCTGAACTGATTTCTTTTTCAGGTGATGTACATGCCTAGTTCTGTTTTCTCATAATTGCCTTCTGTTCCGTTTTTAAGTAATGACTTTTCTACAGGAATATTTGCCATTTCATCATATTGGATAGTTCACAGGGGATAGATGATGGAAAAAAGAGAATGATAGATCTCATTTTCCCACAAAATATTCCCTTCCTTTTGAAGCTAAATAGGAGGTGTGTGTATTTTAAACCTTTCAATTAAAAAAAAATTCCAGGGAATAGCAATATCAGTTCCTAGCTGGAGAATATGATGCAAACATGATCTCAATTATTTGATGTTTGTGATACTCTTAAATTGACAGCTTAGATCATATACTGATTAAAATCCAACTTGTCATAAAAGACAAAAGGATTTTTCATAGTTTGTTTTAGTTTTTAAGATTGTTAATTTAGTTTACTATGAACTTAACATTCAAGAAACACAAAAAAAAATCTATAAAAAAAGGAAATGGTATGAGAAAGTGTGAATTTTTGTTATAGTAGATAATTGCCATTTTAACCTCCTTTTGAATTTTTGATTCTATGTATTTTTAATATTTTGGTACTCTTTTCATTTTCAATTTTTTTTTTACTTCTCTCATTAACCACTAACTCATCTGCACATACACTTACACATATGTGCATACATATATACATAAACACACATACAATGCATACATCCCCTCAAATAAAAGCCCTTTCTTATATAAGTATAGTTTTTTTCAGAATGTCTCCTCATGCCTCTTCATGTTATTCAATGGAATATAATTTGAAAAACTTACAAAAAATATATTGCATTAAGAAAAAATATAGTTATATGACTGCTTAAATATGTGTGTAACCAAAGAATTGGCTCTTGACCTTTTCTCAGTGAAATAAACTTGCTAAGCCTGCCATTTTAACAAGCAAAAAACCATTATTATAATGATATTCTATTCAGTAAACATTTATTAAATGTCTGCTACATACAAAGCGGAGAAAAATTCCATGAAATAGCTAATAGAGAACTTATAGAGTCAGAGTCAGGAAAACCTGTATTAAAGTCCTACCTCTAATCTTCACTTCTGATTGATCATGCCACTCTCTAACAAATTGGCAATCTGTAGAAGCTGGGAGTTCTCCCTCACTGATATTGCACTCAAAGGTCTGGATTCATTCCTTCACTTTCCTGAGAGACAGACAGATAGAAGCATGACGGTGAGGGAGAAGGAGGGGGAAGGAAAGGGAAGAAAAGGAGGAAAGAAGGAAGGAAGGAAGGAAGGAAGGAAGGAAGGAAGGAAGGAAGGAAGGAAGGAAGGAAGGAAGGAAGGAAGGAAGGAAAGAAGGAAAGAAGGAAGGAAGGAAGGAAGGAAGGAAGGAAGGAAGGAAGGAAGAAGGAAGGAAGGAAGGAAGGAAGGAAGGAAGGAAGGAAGGAAGGAAGGAAGGAAAGAAGGAAGGAAGGAAGGGAAGAAGGGAGAAGAGGAGAGAAGGAGGAAAAGAGAGAGGGAAGGAGGAAAGAGACTACCTTCAACAATTACTAGCTTTGTGACCTTGGGCAAATCATTATATTTTTCTGTGTGTCATATTCTTCGTTTCTAAAATGAGAGAGTTGAGTTAGCCATAATCCAATTCCTAAGTAAATGAAAATATTTTGATGAAGGAGAAAGAGCTAACAACTCCAGAAATCAGAAAAGGTTCTTCATTTAAGGTAGAACTGAGCTGAGCCTTGATGGAAAGAAGCTAAGAATTCTATTCTAAAGGTGAGAAAGGAGTGTGTTTGAAACATGTTCAAAAGCAAAAAGATGGGAGACAAAATCTGCCATGTTTGAGGAATAGCTAGTATGCTATTTTGCCTAGAATGTAGACTGGAATGCTTTACAGTTGAATAAAAGCAGGCCCAAAGAAGTTTATCCACAACTATATGGCTTAATATTTGCAAAATGATCCAGTTTTCCCAACTTTGCTCTGTTATGCAGTCTCTTCCTTTATTTTCTTTATTAAAAAAAAAAATTAAGGCTTGGAGAATTTTAAAACAGAAGAACTAAGATAAAGTAATTTCTTGGTTTGCATAAGTAAAACAGACTTTTCTAAAGTTATTTCCTTTGTTTTATTTTGATTTCCTTCCACCTCTGCAATTCCCTTCCATAAGATCTTGGGGACTCTATGGTAGAAGTCAGCTGTTGTTTCATTTTTGTTCCCCTCCCTTCCACTCTATAAGAACCTGAATAATTACAAAAAGGAAGACATTCTTTACCTCTTGTAAGTCTACAAAAGTGAGCATATTTAAAAGAGTTTTAAAACACAATTTTTCTTCTTCCTACTGATAGGAAATTCTACTTTTATCACCAAATAAACTCAGTGGTGATTAATTAACTATGAGCTATTGATTAATGTTTGAAGAGCAGTAAGATAGTTGGCTACAATATTGGTCTCTCTTCAAGCAATTCCTGGTCCCCTGTTTTTACTAATAACTGTTTAATATTTTATACTCTGAGCCTAAATTAGCAGAAGTAAACAACCATTTCCAAAAGGATGAAAGGCACCCCGGGCAAATGATGCTCTCTGAGCATTCTGAATTTCCTGAAGATCATTGCTATAGAATTTTGTAGATGTGCTCTTAGATAAGTAGAGATTAGGAGACAGAAATCAACATAGAGAAATATTTAATTCTGTTTTGTCTCCTGACCTTTACAATATATTGGTGCCTCTATTTTTTTTCAGTTCTGTTATTCTTAAAACTGACAATATACTACCACCAATAGGCACCAATAGGATATATTTTTTTTTTTTAATCTGATTTTTGTTTCTTGAGCTCACTGAAATCCTTGGGTCCATGTAAGTTTCAATTGACTTTGAAATGGAAGGGAGACTAAGAATGTAGAGAAGACAAGTGAGAAGTGGAGGCGGGGGTAGAGGAATGGAGGAGAAAATAGCAGCTAAAAAGCTGAACCACATTGTCATAGCCTTCTGTTTGTAGTTTCTCGCCTTCTGTCTTATCACTTTCCCACATGGAATTTTCAGTAAATGTTAAATGTCTTGTGGAGAGGAATTAACTCTAATCCACCAATTGCATTCAAGACACTAAATGGTGTGCTTGTGGTTAGTGCCCAGTAAGTGAATATTAACAGTAAATGGCCTCAACATCCCACCTCTGATACATAAAGCATCTTCCAAGAGCTTGGATGACTCATCAATGCCCCAGGCAAGGTTTGAAAATTGCAACCCTCTGTACTTGGAAAGTGTAAAACTCCCACTCTACCCCCAATTCCCTAGTATATTACTATACTCCAGAGGCTTCAAGCTTTCAGTATAATCCAAATGCAACAAGCATTTATTAAGGGTCTGCTTTGTGCAAGGTTATAGGATGAAAAACCACTTCTATTCTCAGGAAACTTGCCTTCTAGTATTTAAAGAGAAATGTTATGATTTGAAGAAGGATGAGCAGAAGCTAACAACTAAAGAGATTGAGAAAATTATACTGTAAATGATTCATGAACTAAATTTTAAGGAAGTTAGGTAGAAATGAGGAAATACTGTATGTTATGTCTAAAGAAAAAGTTAGAAAATTGAGTACCAAATTTGAGGAACATGTAGACCAGCTTGATCAACAAAGTATAGGAAGAACAATGAACAGTAAGCCCAGGAAAGGTAGACTGAAAGCAAAGATAGTAAGGAGTTCTACATTCCAGGTTGATGAACTTATATTTTATCTTAGAGGGAGTCTATTGGGTCAGCTAAGTGGTGTAATTGATCGAGCAGAGTCTAGAGTCAGGAAGACATATGTTCTTGAGTTCAAATCTGTTCTCAAACACTAGCTGTATGACTCTGGCCAAGTCACTGTACCCTGTTTGTCTTAGTTACCCTCTGTAAAATGAGCTGGAGAAGAAATGGCAAACCATTCCAGTATCTTTTCCAAGAAAATCCAATATAGAGCCATGAAGACCCAAGTACAGCCTGAAAGACCAAGCAACAACAGAAAAAATCTGGAGACTGGAGACTGGAATCAAGGAGAGAAGACAACCTTGCTCATAATCTATGTATTAACTCTGTTCCACAATAGAATTTAGACTTGGATGGTACTTTATAGATCATAGAGTACAACCACTTCATTTTAAAGATAAAGAAACAGGACAAGGAAGAGGAGTAACTTACAGGAAATCATACATTTTTCACACAGATATACACAGTATCAGAATGGGTTTGGGAATCTAGATCACATGACATCAGATCTAGTATTCATTCTATTATATCACAGCTATTTCTCTGAAATCAAGATTTGAAACTTATTCATACCTCCTTATGAATGAATCAATGGATGGATGAAAAAGCATTTATGAAGTCTTTCCTATGTTCTAGGCACCGTGCAAAGAACTGAGGATTCAAATACAAAAAGTAATATTTCTCTGTCACCATTATATTCTCATAAGGAAAGACAACATATGTAATAGAATGGTAGCTGTAGAGAGGTGTTTTGGATCAGAAATCATGTCAATCTTTTGAGGTCTAGACCAATAAATTGTCATGAGACAAAATAAATTGTTCTTTTTCAAATATAGTTACATTGAGTTGATTACTAGTACCAGAGCTAGAGGAGAAATAATGTGGAAGATCTGCAATGGGTATAATACTAGAGAATCAGTGAGGTATATGGAGTATTTAGCATGTTCAGGGAGGACTAGCATCTCTGATGTAAGGTTTTGCTGAGCCCCCTTCAAAGCTATTCATTTACCTTTGGTGTTCACTTGGCACCCAACTTTCAGCTATGGTTCCAAGAAACTATAGTATTGACAGTAACTATACTCAGTAAAACCATCTTGGCAGAAAAACTAAACCAAATTGAGAGTAACTTACAGACCTTAAGGCTCTCAGTAAGTTGGGAGATTGTCTATCCCAAGCTTGTGAAAACTCCCTCGTGAATTGGACAGATAAGAACAATTGTTTCAATGACCATGAAAGCAGATGAAGCAAGTTAGGTAACCAGCTTAGAGCTTGGTCAAAAGATGTCAAGATCATCTACAAGCCATCACCAGACCTCCTGACTTTTGTCTTGCCGCTGGGCTTCAATGCCTGTGGAAGTGAGAGTAAGGCTGACAACTTTCTGCAACTCTGCCTCTCTTAAATTCAATTCATGCATAAGTCAAAACATCACCCTATGATCTCATTGGACCTCTTCAAAAAAGGATGAACAACAACAATCCCTCAGAAGCCCATTATAAGCTCTGGAGTGCTGGGTTAAAGGTGAAAAGCCTTTAACAAAAGCAAAATTCCTTTAATTTTTGGAATTATTTTAAGCACATTATTTCTTCTGAAATTCATATTGAGGAGACATGAAGAGCCAGACACAGCAAACAGACAATAATAGAAACAATTGCTTAAAACAGCCCAAGAAAAAAAAGTGTTGTTGATGTAAGGATCATATATAAGGGAACTCCATAAGCTAGAAGCCAGATGTGCAGACACATCCTCAGTTTGTTGCTATTCTTTTGAGCTCACAAGCCCTATGCATCATAAATTCTGTAAAGTCTATGGAGAATTTCTAAGTAGTTGAAAAATCCATGCAGTGAAAAATGAATAAACTACAAAAATTTCAAATCAATTGGAATCAGTCCAAAACCAGTCATAGATCTCTACAGCTGTCTTCATTAAAATCCATCAGCAAGTTGTGTCATTGAGCAGAATGAACAGAAATAACTGAAAACTTAAAAGTAAATTAATTACCTACCTCATGCTTTAGGAAGTCATAATAATAATGGAACTATGAATTAAAATTGGTCTGATTCTACTTAAGATACCACAATAGAAGTCACTAGAGCACTAAACTCCACCTCATCCATAGAAGAGGTGTGAAAGTAAGTTTTCTGTCCATAGGAAACCCAAATCATGATTGATCTTAATGAGTTAGTTTATCCTCATAAGCAGGAGCTCATCTGGGAACTCAATAAATATTTCAATTCCAGATTGTATCTCTAACCTTGAAGAATTCTTATGCTTCTATTGCAAACTTCAGATTTTCACTATGAATCACAAATCATTGCCAGCAATTTTTAAGATGCAAGAATGTTCCTATTTAAGAAAATTTAAAGAAAAAGATTTACACAATAGGCAATTTATTTTAAAAATAGATATTACAAAAATATGTAGATTTTTACATAGGGCTCACCATTGGGTTCACTTAAATTTCGTTATCTCAAATTTCTATTAATAGTTGATTGCCTATTAAAAAACAAACTACAAAAATAATTCATTTAAAGGTGAAGTATAAGAAGCTGCCAAAGATGAACTATCAAAAATGCATTCCCGCTTTCCAGAAGTATTTTCAAGATCATGTGAAAGTTTAAATTCCAACATTTCTAGGTTTTTGAACATAATGAAAATATTATGCTATATCATTTGCTTATTGATATTATTCTGTTATCCAACTGTTCCCCCATGTAGGAAAAAAAAACATCTCTTAGTTGAAAGGACACTTTTTCTAGTTTGAATTGAGACCTTGTTGGAGAATGTGTTTATTTCTAGAACCTGGAGCATATGCTCATTAGCCATTTTAAAGTGGGACTCCCACTTCTATTTAACCCATCAAGAGAGAAGCAGCTTAGGCTAGACCCTCCTTAAGGGACATCTGTCTTGTCCTTGCTTTTTTTTCCTCATCCAAGTTAAGAGTGACTTGATTTCCAAATAGGAGTCAGCCAAATTTGGGAGGCGGAGAAGTAAACTTAATTAAGATGGCTTTTGTTTTTCTTGCCTTGAGCTGGGTCTCATAAAGCAATTATCATTCCTGTAGCATTAGAGAGGGGCAAGACTAGTCACACCTGAAGGCCAACCCAGCTCTCTCTCTCTTCTACACTCCCAGAAGATTGACCCTTCTTCCCAAGAGAAAATAATTGGAACTCAGAACTTTTAACCCACCTCCTCATTAAAAATTAAAATATCTACCAATTGAGATTAGGTTACCTTTGTCTGGGAAGTCCAAAAGATATGCTGTCAGGTTAATGAAAAGGAAGACACACCTAAGGTTTTAAAGACCATGGTGGCTATCACTGGGGTTTCTGGTGATCTGAAGAAGTCACTGACCCAATTTCTTGGTTACTGCTAGCCTAACTTAGAAAAAATTGATCATGCTAAAGTCTCTGACTTTTTGCTAAGATTCCAGCATGACCTGTTTTACTAACATTATATGCATCACTATTAATAAAATGATATCTTGTCCTGGAGAAAACTGTGTCTCAGCATCATTTTTACCTGCCACAAACATAAGTCAAAGGCAAAACCACATGTTGTTTACAGAAATTCAATAAAAGTTATCACTTGTCCACACATATATTTTAGGAAGCTACAACTATAATTATAAGTTCATGTTTATATAATGCAAGTTTCTGGTTAGCCACAATATCTCTAGGCTTCTCAAAGCCTAGTGATTGAGTTTTGAATCTTAAGTCATATTAGGAACTTGTGCCAGAATATATCTGGGGAGAAGGTCCCTTGGCTCAAATTAACTCAATTATAGCCAATGAAATTCTGAATTCTTTTTTTTTTTTCTGGAGAAGATGTTAGGATTTTTAATGAATTCCTGCTAGAAACTTACAACATCCACTTTCCTAACCCCAGGCTCTATAGAAAAGATAGATACAAGACCCAGCATTCAGTTTTTGAACAGTAGTCCTCTCCCCAATGTGAATCTGAACTTCTTAAAGTCAGAATTTTTTTTTTTTTTTTTGCCTTTTAATCTAATCCACTCCCTATACTTAAAAGGCAATTATAAATTGCTACTGAATAGAGGTTGGTTGCAGGCCATATAAAAGCCATAAGTATAGTTAGGTATTGGTTTTCTTTTATTTTTAAGAATGAAGTAAGTTTTTAAAAGATCTACAATTAGCAGGTGGGAGAATTAACCAACAAGTAGAAAGCTTAAAAGTTCAAAGTAAAAACCATATAAATCATCTTTTTTTAATTTCCAAAAGATACACATGGATAATTTTTCAACATTAACCCTTGCAAAACCCTGTGTTCCAATTCCCCTTTCTCCCCACCCCTTCTCCTAGATAGCAAGTTATCCAATGTTTTAAACATGGTAAAAATATATACGTTCCATATATGCATACATATTTATACAATTATCTTGCTGCAAAAGAAAAATCAAATCAAAAAGAAAAAAAATGAGAGAAAATAAAATGCGAGCAAATAACAACAAAAAGAGTGAGAATGCCATGTTATGATTCACAGTCAGTTTCCACAGTCCTCTCTCTGGATGTAAATGGCTCTCTTCATCATGAGATCATTGGAACTAGTCTGAATTGTCTCATTGTTGAGAAATGCCACGTCCATCAGAATTGATCATTGTATAATCTTACTGTTGCTGTATACCATGATCTCCTGGTTTTGCTCATTTCACTTAGCATCAGTTCATGTAAGTCTATCCAGACCTCTCTGAAATCATCCTGCTGGTTGTTTCTTATAGAACAATAATATTCCATAATATTCATACACCATATTTATTTAGCCATTCTCCAAGTGATGGGCAGCTACTTAGTTTCCAGTTTTTAGCCACTACAAAAAGAACTGCCACAAACATTTTTGCATATGTGGGTCCTTTTCCCTCCTTTAAGATCTCTTTGAGATATAGAAATACTGCTGGATCAAACAGTATGCACAGTTTGATAGCCCTTTGGGCATGGTTCCAAATTGCTCTCCAAAATGGTTGGATCACTTTACAACTCCACCAACAAAGTATTAGCATCCCAGTTTTCCCACGTCCCCTCCAACATTCATCATTGTCTTTTCCTGTCATCTTAATCAACCTGGGATCTTAACCAAACTACTACATAACCAATGTGTAATAGAACCTTAGAGTTGTCTTAATTTGCATTTCTCTGATCAATAGTGATTTAGAGCATCTTTTCATATGACTAGATATGGTTTTAATTTCTCCATCTGAAAATTGTCTGTTCATATTCTTTGACCACTAAATCATCTTCTGAAAGAGTTACGTGGCACAGTGGATCTGGAGTCAGGAAGATTTGATCTCAAACTCTAGTTGTATAAACTCTAGCTGTGTAATATTCATGCATAACAGCATCTACCTTGAAATGTTATACTGAGATTCAAATGAGATAAAAATTTAAAGAGATTAGCATAGAGCCTGCAACATAGGGAACACTATATAATTAATAACTATTATTATTATAACATTAAAAAAATCTCTCTACTTTTGAGTAAAATTCTTATAGATTTGCCATTCTATGTGGCTAAATCAGTCTTTGTATTTAGTTATCTTATTAACCTGAAACAACACTTAATAAAAACAAATAATAGAAATTCTAGAATCTGAAGGTCAAAAATGGCCTTAGAGATAATCTAATCAAATCCCTTCCTTTTTAAAATTAGAAAATTGAAATCAGATAAATAATTTGTCTAAATCCAAGTAATAAGTAGCAAAACCACAATTCAAATTTAGTTCTTCTGATTTTGAATGGCAGAGATTTATTATATGCCTGTTATCTGCTAAGTACTATGTTAAATGCTGGAAAATAGTGGATTAATAGATTATAACTTATAAAGGATCCAAGTATGACTCCACTACATGCAGATAACTGAGAGTAGGTCATATCCCTTTGAATTTATTAGTTTTTGCTCAGCTTGGTAATGTGGTATCCTGATCCATATACTTATTTGTACTGCAAAAATTTTCTTACAATGAATCAGAAAAATGTGCAAATTTAAATTTTCTTGTATACTTTGAATATACTACTACAGACCTAATTAAAATTTATTATGTTATTATGACCTCATCTCTGTTTCCTTATGCTGTCAAAAGGACAGGTAGTCAGAACCTATATGTGTGAATTTATGAATAATTATGTACCTATGTATACATATATGTGTATGTAAACACATACCCCTACATAGATATTATAGATAAATTCAGTAGGGCCAATGATGTTACAGGATTATATAAAACTCATTTCTAGAAGGACCTGGGAAATAATTTCAAAGGGAAAGATTTTCTTGAAAAGTTAGAAGTAAATTCAGGCATACAAATTTACTATGAGCAATATTTTCCAGTTTCAAAGGTGGTGGATGATGTATTGGAAGAATACTTTCATATTCTCTCTGATGTTTTCTTTAGACTCTTCTAAATTACTAGTGAGTTTGGGAAGAGAAGTATGCCAGTATCATTTTCCTTCATCTAATTTTGGTATAATAATAGAATTTCAGCAGTGTTTTATTAATGTCATTGATAATGTAAAAAGAAGAGTAATAAGTAAGTTCTGATGAAATTTAGAAAAAATTCTGTTATCTACATTTAACATTGACACCTTCCTTCTTCATATAGCCCTCCATCAAGATCTGGGAAACACAATTCTTCTCATGCTTTTATTAAGACCACTTCTGGATAGTTTTCTAAAGAAATTTCCTTTCTGTCCCCTGCAATATTCAGAAACATATGCAATGGTCAGTGTAATTCCATGCAGAGTACTATATTTCATAGAGGCTCTTCATTATAAACAATGGTCTTTATTATAAATTCAACTGTATTTGAATTTTGCTGGATTCTAACTAACCCATAGACCCTTCTCTTTGGTGAGTTTTTCTTTAAAAATGTAACATAGCAAAATAAAGATTCAGTAAGCATACATTTACAGTTTTAAAAAAAGTAATTATAAATGGGGTGAATTGCAAAGATGAAAAATATAGCTAAAAGTTGTGCATTTTTTGTCCTTGACAAATATGGGAGAAATAGTCTATATCATAAATCTTAATTAGCTTATTTCCCTACTAGATAGAACTTGTCATTTTGAGATGTTTTGGGTCAGAAGTTCACAGACAAAAAATTCTACAATTCCTCAAAGTCCTGGTACTGAGTAACTTTCTAAAATGAGAACAGAAATGTTTAGCTTCAGGCTTCTTTGGGAAGAGGGGAATAAGGAAGGAGAGGGAAAGAGAGGAGGGATATTTTAGAGGACAGAGATTTTGCTCTGCCATAAACATGAGGTATTAAGTGGGTTTTCCTAGGCTCACCATAGTTTTCATTGTAGTGTTTCTTTATGAAATGCCAGCGGTTTTGCTTGGAACCATTTGGCAGAAAATTTTCCATGGATATTTCAATAGCATCCAGTGGGCTGGCCTCATTACAGAAGTGATCAACCTAGGGTAGAGGAGAGGTAATGTTACATATAATTATCTCTACCAATCCTGTCATTTAGCTTCATTAGCACATTTACTGCCAACTAAAACTTTTCAAGCTGTCCCTACCAAGTGTGATTGTGTGATGGACACAAGTTGGTAGGCAGGAAATGTGATTGCCACTTGCCCAGGGATTAAAGAGCAAAAGAATCCCAATTAGAGATGCCAGTCACTTAAGGGGCCATCCATGAGTTCCATTATGTTTTATGATTCTCTCCTCACTTCCCATTCATCTTTAGAGGACTCTAAGTATAAAAATGCAGATTCTGCAGAAAATAGGCTCCTTGGGTCTTTTCTAGAGTGCTTCAATTAAGCATTTCCTACTGAAAAAAAAAAGTCACTTCTATTTACTAATGCTGTTTGAGGATGCCACCAATATTAATTTCCCAAAGAATCTGTGGGAGAGAGAGGAGAATGAGAAAATGAGGAAATTCCTAAATTACCTGGTGGCTTGCTACTTTATAGATATCATCACAGAGCTATCCAAGAGCTGTGAGCTGAGAGTCAGGAGACCTATATGCTAGACATGCCTCTGGATTGGCTCTGAGATCTCATGTCATTTTCACATGCCTGAGTCTCTCCTTTCTTCTCTCTTAATTAAGTGGAACTGGACCAAATGATTTCTTAGTCTCTTCTGTTTCTGATACTCTGCAAATCTATTTCTGGATCAGTAGCCATAACTCATGAATCCAGTAAATCGTGTTTTGTCTTACAACTGTGGCTTACCTATTTATCTAGAAATATTTGGTTTTTTTTTTTTTTTTGTTTTGTGGTTATTGTTTAATACTAGATTTCCCACCTAGTTTCTCACCTATACTGGAAGCATGGAGGATAATTATGGTTCCCCACTACTGATCAGCATAGAAATTTTGTACCTAAGTATGTTTCTGACTTGGGTTAGCACAACCTTTGTTAGAGAACCTGGTGAGTTTCTTCTCCTGCAGGCTCATCACAGTGATGCTTAAAATAGCTTAGGCTTCTCACTGCAGCTCAGAACTACTTAGTTCAAGAGAACTAACCTTCCTGGTAGCTGGGATTATAGGTGTGTGCTTTCACATCTGGTTTCTACAGCTTTTGATACTGTTGACCAACTTTTTTTCCCCCTAGAAGCTCTTTTCTTCCTGGGCTTGTTTTTGTCACTATTCTGCAGATTTTTCTTCTACTTGTCTGATTGCTCTCTCTCAGTCTCCTTCTGGATCTTGTCTCATCTTCTGCCCACTTGGTATGGGTATTCTCTAAAGCTCTGCCTAGGCCAACTTCAGTCTACTTCCTATACAATCTCTTGAAGATTGCATGTGTTCCCATGGGTACTAGTACAATCTATCCATAAATAACTCTCAGACCTATTTCTCTAGCCCTAATCTATCTTATGAACTCCATTCACACATTGTTAGTTATTTGCTAAATAGTTATTCCTAAATGTTCTATAAATATATCAAACTCAAAATGTTGAAAGCACAACTCATCATCTTAATCTTAAACTCAATAATTTTTCACCCTTCCTACAGGCATCTTGGTATATAACAGGGTTATCACCAACCATTTACTCTTCCTCAATTACTCTCCCCCTATATCCAATAAATTGTGAAGTCTTATTACTGCACATGACTTGTGCCTGCATGGCATTTCCCAATCTGTCTGCTATTCTCCACTCTTATAGTCACTAGCACAGTTTAGATAGCTCATCATCTCTCCCTGGAAAAAGCATCCTAATTACTCTTATTGATTGCCAGTTTCTGTTCTTCAGACCATCTTGCAGAAAGTGATCTAAATAATCTTCCTAATACACAAGACTGACCACACTAGTCACCTGTGCAAAAATAAATAAATAAATAATGACTCCCCATTAGCTTTATGATAAAACATCCATTCTGAGATTTAAGGCCCCAATGTAGACAAAATCCTACCTCCTTTCCGTCTTATTATTTTCCTGTTGCCCTTAATAAAATCCACATCCCAATCAAACAATTAGCTATTAATCAACTTAATATTCTATTTCTTGTCTTGGTATGTTCTTTAAAAGCCAAACTTCATACGCATCTCATCTCCTTCCTTCAAAATTTGTTGTTGTTGTTTTTGAAGCTCAGTTTAGGTTCTATATCCTCCATGAATCCTTCCTTGATTATTCTCCCCACTTCTCTTTTCTCCTTCCTCCAAAGAGATTGCTTTTATTGTTAGTATGTTGAGGGAATTATTTCAAATGTGACTCCCAGAAACTAAAGTCCATCATTTTAATCTCCATATTCAAGAGTTGTATAATATGGCTGTTAAGTTTAAAACAAAACTCTAATAAGTGAGAATCTCAGAGAGGTCAATGAAGAGGCACATTTAAGGGCATACTGAATATAATAAATAACAAATAAGGAATTTGGAAGAACAGAAATAAAAGATATCATTAGGGAAATTTGTTATCAAAGAAGATAGGAAGGTTATCAGATGGACAGATTGAATATTCCATTGACATCTTCATAAAGTAAAAAAGAAGAATGAAGACCTCCCCCCACTACCACCATCATATTAGGTAAATTTAATAAGAGCTGTAGCAGGAATTAAACAGGATTGTCAGGAATTCATGGATTAAGATCTGTATCATTTCAGGGAACATCTAAATTGATGAAATCTATTTGAGGGGCTAGATAAGATTCTCCCTCCTGTTAATTAGACTAGACTACATTCAGAGGTATGACTAGTAAATCTAAAAACAAAGTCGATTGTCAGTTAGACCAACTCTATCTCCTGTCTCCCTTGTTTTTTGTTTTTTTTTTTTCCCTTCCTCCTTTGATAAGTGTCTGTTTCCTTTTCTGGCCTTTTCTTCATTTTCATGTTGGAAAAAAGTTGCAGTATGAAATGGTAAATAAAGTGGTTATAGGAAAATAGTGTGATAATGCACTTCATTCCTCCTAATTCCATGCTAAATTTATACATAGCCAATGCTAAATTATTGGTTAGATCCATGCCTTGAATATAGAAATGAGGTTAAAAAAGTTTTGTAACTTAAAACATGTAAAAGAAGCGTGGGGTGGGGGGGCAGTATTGGAGAGAACCTTCAGTGAACCTTAAATATACCTTAACTATCTCCATGTAGGTTCTGAAGCCATAGGATCATATGATGTAGAAGAGGAAGACATCTAAGAATATTTCCTACATATTCCTAATTTCATTCTACAGATGAAAAAACTGAAGCCCTGAAGGAAATTTCACCAAAGTCAGGCACAGTATAGGACCAAGACTTAACTTAGAATTCTCTGACCCTAAAGTCAATGTTCTTTCTAGTATACCATGATGTTCTTTTATTGCCTCCCCCATTTCTTTTTTTACATAAAACAAACATTAACATTCTTTATCTTTACACACACACACACACACACACACACACACACACACACACACACTTTCTAACTCCTTAAAAAGAAGGGATAAGAAAAAAGTCTACATATAGCACACTCGACAGCTAAACTCATTTTTGAATTTCTGGAAGTTTTACATCCAGGTCACATTTTTTTAAAGTTGTCATGAAACTCTGCTTCAGAAGTGAAAAATTGACATTTTTGCCTGCAGTGGAGACAGGGAATCAAGAAAAATCTGCATTAATTACAATACATTGTTTCTCGCATTGAAAGACCTTCAGAATCTGCCAGAAAATGGTGCCGACTTCAGCTCTTCCAGCTAGGTTTAAGAGAGAGTACTGACTTCTCTAGACTGGATGTCTAGAAGCTATTGCATAACTTGAATTTGCTTTCTAGATTGCTGATTAGTTAGCAAGGAAATCATGGTAAACCCTTTCCAGTTTTACTAAAATTATGTTCCTCCCAGGGGTATTCCTTACTCATTTATTCTTGACCTAATTTTGTATTTCAGGAGATATATCATCTGGGAAAAGATACACAGGACCCTTTGGTTCAGAAGCTATGTTATTTCTAGCCTGACTCAAACTCACCCAATAGAATGAATAAAGGAAATATAAAAATGGGGACAAATTTCTTTGAGGTAATATTTCCCTGAATATTACAATAATTCACCTAAAGGCAATTTAAGAATAGTTGCAGCCGCAGCATTAATTTCATCTAAATTTAAGTAGGATTTTAAAGTTTGCAAAGGTCTTTGTGTAATTTATCTCATTTGAGCTTTGCAACAATCATGTAGAAATAGCTGTTACTATTATCCCTCTCTTTACAGATGAAAAAACTGAGACTCAATGAGGCTAAATGATGCCTAGGATCATATAGCTAGTCTTTGTATAAAGTTGATTTTGACACCATATCTTTGTGACTGGGAGTTTATAATATAGTTAGTACACTATGTTGCCTCTCAGATGTACACTTACTTTTGTATTTGTATGACAATAGAAAGGTTATACCAAGCTAAACCCTTCTAGCTAGATTCTCTGCAGAAAATCAGTTGTATGATTATTTTGGGGGGGAGAGGAACTGCCCCTGAAACCATTATGTGTGATGCATTTACTACATGTGTACCACATGCAATAATGTTTTACATGCCTCTGTACCTGATGTAATATTGTTAGTTTCACAATGACTTTAGGCAAATATATATTATGAAATCAGTATTATAGAGGCAGTTAGTTCCATCTGAATAGTGTTAGAAATGAGTAATCAGCCAAATAATGTTATAGTAATATTTTGCCACTTCTCAGAGGAATTTGATTTCAAAGTATTAACATTGCAAGCTCCCTGAGAGTAAGAATTGTTTCCTTCTTTGCATTTGTAAACCTTAGCACTCAACAGAGTACCTGGCACATCGTAGATGTGCAATAAAAGTTTATTGATTGATTGGGGTTGATCACCCCAACATTGGGTGGGGAAACCTGAGCTGGCACATATAGATATATGTCACATATGAAATATGTGTATATGGATGAAGAGATAGTAGATATAAAATATGCTGTATAGCATAAAAAGTTCTGTACTAGAAATCAGGGAGCCTGAGTTCTAGCCTCAATTCAACCACTATCTCTGGAATCTTAGGCAAATCACTTTACCAGCTTCTTCTGCTATGGTCCCTATGAAGGGACTAGACAAGGTAATTTCTAAAACTTCTAAGTAATCTATGAATCAATACCTAGATGTCTGCTAATGGTGGCTAATGTTAGCATTAGTCAGAAAAGCACCTAAAACAAATATATTGTACATGGTAGATAATTAGTAAATATTTGTTGAATACATGAATTTTGGAAAAGCAGAGACTATTACTCATTCTATATTTAAAGACATTGTCTCAAACTTAAGATAATAGTTGGTTTTAATTTTGTTGATTCAGTTATCATTTGGGGAATTTCATATGTTCCTTTAAAATTAGAATTCATTTAGTTCAGATTTTAGCCCAAACTTGGTCTTAGGACAACCTAAAATTCACCAGGAATTTAGATTTATCCTTTGCTAAAAAATCAAATCCCATGGTGTGTTTTTTACAAGGAGCTTACAAAGTTGGACCTTTTGATTTTTGTAGCAAATAATTTAAATATAAATTATTTATTCTTTGGTAACTATGTCATGTTTCTCCTCTTTGGATTCCCTGTTGCAAAAGTTCTAAGACAATTATGTTTGAGACTAGACTTCTGATCTTTTAATATGGATTTTCAAAATCCAAGATTATTAATTTTGCATATGTCCTCTAACTTGTCACTGCTTCTCTTTATTCCTGCTCTATTGACCATCTATCATTCTCCCAATGATAGTATTTAAGAATTTTTTTTACCAAGGGGCCAAGATGATCCTGTTTAACTTTGTCCTATGTGCCGTGACATGTTAAAAAGTCAGCCTGGTTGGAGTGCTTAGAAAGAGTTCTAGATTTAGAATCAGAGAACCCCAAATTCAAATCTTTACTTTCTTTATTACCTTTGTGGGCTTGGCAAGTAACCAAACCTCATTAGACCTGGATTTCCTCATCTATAAAAGGAGAAGGAGGAACTAGATGACCTCTAAGGTAATTTCCAGCTCTAGGATTCTTTGATTTTGTAAGTATGGTAGGGAACACAGGCCCATGGGACATATTGTTGTTATTTAATTGTATCAATTGTCCAACTCTTTTGGATCCCATTTGGGGTTTTCTTGGCAACATACTGAAGAGGTTTCCTTAACCAGTTGATTTTACAGATGAGCAAACTGAGGTGAACAGAGTTAACTGGCTTGTTCAGAGTCATATAGCTAGAAAATATCTGAAGTTAGATATGATCTCTGGTCTACCAAACCCTAGGCCTACCACAGTATCCACTGTGTTCATCGGCTGCTAAGGTACATGCAATCACTCCTATTTTAGGTGTAACATTTTCATATTCTGCTCTTCAGCCTCAGCCTCCTCCTTCCTACCAATACTACCAACTTTATAGTTTTAAGAAATAAAAGTGCTAGAAGGTTTGTACTGAAGATTTTAGAGTCACTGAATATCCCTTTTTAGAATGTTTTCTCCCTAGGCTCCTCTTTAGAGCATGAGTTGATAGCCTGTTTTCTAAGGTACACAACAGAGTACTTCTGGGCATTTTCAAAGGCTCCCTTTAAAGGTTTTGAATTTAAATGTTTATGGCAATTCAGAACACTTAAGCCTGCTATGTATGGTTATTGCATAACAAAATACTCATGTAATAATAATAATACATGAAATGGTAGGAATGAAAAGGGAGATAATGCTAAGTAACAAAGATTCCCAGGCTTGAATGAGCTTTTAAGTCTGGGTAAATGCTTCTGCCTTTTGTTCCTGGAGTCTGTGGCTCTTCACATTTAAGGTTTTTCTTGATGTGATCAACCAAATAGCATTTGACTTTATTTATAAACAAAATTTTATTAATCAATCAATAAGCATTTATTAAGTGTAGGCTATGTGCCAGGCATTGTGCAAAGTGCCTACTTATTATTGTGACTCTTAGTACTTATTGTGTCAATCCTATCCAATAAGCTTCAGTGACTCCCACTTGCCTCTGTCTAGCATATGAGGCTATCCATAATTGAGTTCCAAACTACTTTTCTAACCTTATTTCACAACCATAACATATCCTATGTCTTAGCCTAAGTAGATTAATCATAATTTCCTGCCCTAATTCTTCATTCTCCCATCTCTACCCACCCCAAACCTCCAGAAAATTCCTGGAATATACTCCCACATAGTAAGATCTTTCTTTTTCTTTGTCATCCCTTCTGGACAGCATTCATAAGTGGATCCACTCCAACATGAACTAAAATTTTCCTCATCACATTTTCCTACAACTCTGTCTGGACTTCTCCTTTGGCATTATCTCATTCTTCCCATAGCATAACACATAATATCTATTAGATAACAAATTCCTTGAGGACAGAGACCATGATGATATGATGATTTTTTATCCTTTGTATCCCTGTATATACAGGACAGTTAGGTGACTAGAGCTCTAGATAGGGAGTCAGGAAGACCTTAATTTAAATCCAGATACTTACTAGCTGTGGGCAAGTCATTTAACCTTGTTTGCTTCAGTTTCCTTATCTATAAAAGGAATTGGAGAAGGAAATGAAAAATCAGTTCAGTATGTTTGCTATGAAAATGCCAAAAGGAGATTGTGAAGAGTCAGACATAACTAAAATGACTTAACAATAGCAAAATCCCCAATATATGATCCACTCCTAGGAACTTACTAAATATTGAATTGAATTATTGTATATATTCAAAGGCAGTAAGTTAAAAGAGTGATATGACCAATTTAGGTGGTAAATAGAATAGGAATTCAAAGGCAGGTGGAGTAGTAGAAAGGGCTTCATGAAAGGATTGGATTCAATATGACCTTAAAGGATAGAGGGAACTGTATATTTATATAAATACACACAACTTTTAGTAATGAACATTTTTCCTTATCTTGCTCAATCTCAGATCCATCAGCCTTCACTTCCATCTGGAACTAAATACCCATCCCTGTCTCCCTGTGTTCTAATTGGTGAGCTTTTCATCTAATTTTTTTCTAATCTCAGGTGCACCACAAGAGCTCCTGATCATCTCAGTGACATGTTATTTCATGTATAACATTCCAACTTCCCTTCCCCCCTTCTAGTTGTAACAGTAAAAGCAATAACCAAATCATCACTACTATCTCCTTCCTAGTAGATCTCTATTGCTCCAAACAGCATTCCTCTCCTTTCCCTGCCTAAAACAACACTCCCATTCCTACCCTCAATACACAGACACACACACACACTTATTATCTTCATATGTATATATGTTTATAAACACATTTTTAAATATGCATTCAAGTACACAATCTGTTGAATTATATACTGAAAGTAACAATACATTTTTGTCTGTGATTTCAATGCTATATAGAGTTTCTGCTGGGAAATTTCTTTTAACCATGTAGAGTCTGCTCTGACTCTGCAATTAAAATCTTAAAAAGTTGACTAGAACACTGAGATATTGAATGATTTGTTGAGAGGAAGTGTTAGAGGTGAGATTGGAATCCACGGCTTCTTGGTTTTGAAGTCAGCTCTCTATTCACTATTTAATACTACTTCTAGTTTTATCCTATTTTTTCACATACACTAGAAAACATCTATCTAAGCCAAATTGTTAATATTAACTTATTATCTGTTATACTTAGTCGAATAGTTCTAGGTTCTGTTTCATGAGTTGGTGGAAGCTTTCACACAAGAAACAAAATTTAAAAAACAGAGCAGCTCCTCTACAATTTAGTGGAATTTGCTATAGCTGAAAAACTATATCGCCCATCCCATGGACAACATGTTGATCAGTCTATCCAAATTTAACTTGACTTATTTTACATAACAGATGCATACTTCATTTATAAGTCCATACTTGAAAGAAATCAGTGCTACTAAGAATTCAAAAGATATAAATTAAAATAATTCTGAGATTTCATTTCATATCCCCAAAATTGACAAAAATCATAAAAGATAAGAATAGTTCAAGTTAAATAGGCTTAAAGAAGGTTATCATGCTAATACACTTGGTGAAGCTATAAATTGGTCCAGCTATCATGAGGGGAAAAAAAAGATGTGTTGATGAAATGTCACTAACTAGTGACCCAGTACACCATTTGACCCAGCAAACTGACTACTAGGCGTGTATCTTTTTTTTTTTTTGATGGTCAAATAGGAGTCCATTTATTCAAAATTTTCTCAGACTTATATACCCTAATACACTAATATAATTACAGCACACTGAGCACGCGCTAACTATATATTGTACATGAGGGACCACATAAACAACTTGCTATTGTGTGCAGATATTTCCTTGCCAGTTTAGTATAACTCTGCTCTAATTGCAACACAGGTTGTCAAGCCCCCTGACTTCTCAGGAAGCCTGAGGTGCCCCTGAGGGTATGGGGAGCCAAATCAGATATGTCAGCAAGGATCTTGCCCAGAGTTCTCCATTTATCTGTGACCCTCTACAAGTAACCACTATAATATAATAGTAATATACTTGTGAAAAAGTTGACCCCCATCTTGAACATAACTGAAAGTTCATTCTGAAGCACTTTCTTCCCTTCCCTTCAGTTCAGAAGAATGAAGAAAGAATAGAACATTTAGAAACCCTAAATTAGGGCCATTTATTGTAGCAATTGGAATAAAAACATTTTAATTTCAAGGAATATTTTTAAATATAGAAAAAAAATCATCAATTTTCCCCTCTCAATTTCAATTCCTTTATTAGACAATGTGTCACTCCCAATGAGTGATGGGCCAAGCATTCATATCGAAGAGCTCAAAAGGAAAGCCACACATAAAACATGCCCAAAAGATATAAAGAACATTCTTTACAATCATCTGCAGAAGGGAATGTAATGTTATGGCTTCCAAATCTGCATACAGATTTTAACATTGTTATGGCAGATTCCCTGAATGGAATGGTAGGGCAGCTTTAGAGATTGTTTCCCAGATTTTAATTTTTGTAGGAAAAATCCCATCTCAGATGTATATTAGAGAGAGCTCCTCATTTTCAGGGTTTTGCTTTCAAAATAGTAATTGGCTAGAAGCAAATTGTGATCTACCTCCTCAGATTTCAGATCTATGCTATGTTTTAGCTCAATAACTGACTGAGGGAAATCTGGATCTGAATTGTTCCCTGATTTAATAAAAATTAAATGAGAATGAAGGGTCCAATCTGATGCCAGATATTTTAGGGTTGTCTAAACATTATTACTAATGTTATCTATAATGTTATTACTAAGAAAAGAAGGGGAGAGCTTATTGACTGGTTTTGAGGGTGAAAGCAAAGATCAAAGGACAATTAATACTATAAGCTGCGTGACAATTATCTGGCAAGTGTAAGGAAGCTGGTCTTGAGTTGTTCTCCCAGAATGACAATGAAGTTCTCCAGATTTCAGAAACACCTTGGAGTGGACATCCAGTGAGATTGACTTCTTTCCAGGTAGATACTTCCAGGTCAGAGTAAAGCAGTGCTACAACTTTTCACATTTATTATGGACAGTCCTTAGTGAAGTATCTTCAATTTGTTATTCCCCCTTTTCTTCTGGATGCTTTTCTTCTTCCTAACTCTGGCATTCAAATTTCCTTTATGCTTCTCCTCTGTGTTTGGAGATCAAATTTTTTGTTTGGTTTTGGTTTTTTCATCAGAAATAGATGAAATTCATCTATATCATTGAAGGCCCATCTTCTTCCCTGGTACCAAGTGTTTATAAAAATGTCTTCTTCTCTTTTATTCTGTCTTTCCAAGCCATTTCATTATAAGTTGTAATAATTATTGAAGACAGTGCTATCTTCTCTGTTTCTCTTGAGTCCTATGGTTGGAAATCAATTTTTTTTTTGTTTAGTTCTGGTTTTTTTCTTAGAAACAAATGGAATTCATCTGTTTCATTAAATGTCCATCTTCTTCCCCGGAAGAAAACGCTCAGCTTAGCTGGGTAGTTTATTCTTGGCTGCATTCCAAGTTCTTTTGCCTTTTGGAATATCAGATTCCAGGCCCTTCGATCCCTTAATGTGGAAGCAGCCAAATCTTGGGTGATCCTTATTGTGGCACCTCAATATTTGAATTGTTTTTTTCTGGCTGCTTGTAATATTTCTTCCTTAATCTGATAGTTTACTAGGCATGTATCTTAAGGATACCAAAAACAAAAGGAAAGGTCTTATATGTACCAAAATATTTAAAATAGTACTCTATGATAGCAAATACTTGGTAACGAAGATCATTGATTGGAGAATGGGTAAATACCTCCAGGAACAGAAATCTGCAAGTTTCTTTCAATTGTCAGTCCCAGCTTTTCAATCTACTTTTCACCTAGGAACTTTTCTTTTTTTCCATCTAAAATATTTCCTGCTTAATAATTTAAACCAGTTCTCTTTTGTTTAATTAACTTGAATAAGTAGTCTCAAAATGTTCCTAGAAAGAATAATCATTCTTCTTGAATCTTCTCTTCTACTAACTATATAATCCCAGTTCCTTTAACCTTCCTTTTTTAAGAATTATTTTTCATCTTTTCATTTTCTTTCTCAGTTTTCTCAGAACCCTCTTGAATTTCTGCACACTACTAAATACAATGCTTTAATAAGAGGTCTGACTAATGATGCTTAACAATGGCACCTGGTGCATGGATGCCCAGTGAACATTATTTTTATTTGGTTACTAGGCTTCTATCTCCTCTCACATTTGTTTTCCTGGGCATTTTCTTGGAAATCAGTGTCTGAGAAATATTCTTTGGAATGTTTTATTGTTGCTTTGATATAAGTTGTAATAAGGTAAGGTAGGATAAACTTAGAATGTTGTGGAAATATATTGGAAAATATGGTTAGACTCAAGGAAATTGTACAAATCAAATAAAATATTAATGAACAAGATGCTTTTTTAAAAGTTCTTTAAGGCCAAAAAATATGATATTCAGTAAACAGCCCTGCAATGCTACAGGTCTACCATCCATATGGCTAATTCTGTAAATTCAATTTCTAATGTTGGCAATGGAAATGCTCCAATATATCTGTCGTCTCTCATCTGATTTCCCTTTTGACCAAGAATACATGATTTCAAGACATCTAACTTGACTGTGAACTGAGAATGAAGTTGAAATACAGATTAATATTTGGTTTGAACCTATGCCTAGTTGAATTGAAATTAGTAATTATCTACTGAAACCAATTAGTTTTCTACATTTTTACATTTAAGAACTATTTTTCTTTACCTGCTTACTACAGAAAAATCTCTAAATTTATAAGGAATCTTTTTTCCCTGTTAGTAGTAAAAGCCAAATATGTACTTAGAAATATTGTGCTTATGAAAATATCTAATCAAAAACCAATTGCTAGTCATTTGTCAAGTTATCTGTCATTTCAATTTGCATTTTTTATGTTTTATTCATTACTTTTTTCCTAAAGTGTGACTTTGTCTGATGACAGGAATAGTACCAAAAAACTTTTACTAGGTGCCTCTTGTATTTCAGAGATTTTATTGGGATCAGTACTCCCTCCATTGATGTAGTGAAAAGTCCTGATCCCATTTGATTCTTATCCTTGTTTTCCAATAAATCCTTATTAGAGGATCTACCCTTTGGGAAGCAATATGCAGCGGGTGCATATTTGCTTACATCTGTTTGAATCACCAGCACTTACCACAATGCATGGCACATAGTAAGCATCTATGAATAGAATGTTTAACTTAGGGATCAGTGTCTCCTAGGTTAGAATCCGGCTTTCCAAACTTTCTGTGTGATCAAAAGCAATTCAAATCAACTTTGTGAATATCTTTCTTCTTCTTTAAAATGGAAATAATAAAACCTATAGTATATATCTCCCTGAATTATTTTTAAGTCTTAATTGTCTCCTAATCGAGAAGGGTAACTCCATGCTTGTAATGCTGGTGTCATGGATTGTGTATCCTTCTACCTAGTACAAAACCTGGAAGAGAATAGGGTCTTAATAAACCATTTGTCAACTGATTTACAATTGATACATGTAAAGCATTTTTTAAAGTTAAAAATGCTATATAAATATCAATTCTTATTATGCTTCCATACACCAAAGACTACCTTTGTTCCTTGATTATCTCTGGAATATTCATGTGTCCTCAGAGTGTTAAACAATTGTCCCTCATTCTTGCCATGTAATTAGCCCATCTTCTTGTCTAGTCTCAAGCTTTTTGGGGGTCATGAACAAGTCATCATTGGTACTCTATAGTTTATATACACACCATGTTCTGTCCACTTCATGGTGTACACCTTTAAGCATATCGTCCATCTGCAACAATCCACAACAAACTATTGGAATTAAAACTTATTAAATAAAAATTAGACATCCTGTTTAGCAGTTTGCAGAAGGTTTCTTATAAAGGAATTGAATGACAAATGAGATCTAGTTGGGAGTTCAATATGTCATAATCATCATTACTCAACTTCCCAAATCCTTTAATGTGCTATGTTCTTTCCCCATCCTCAGGAATTGGACAGCCCTAAAGCTTTGATGGCTTGTTGTTTTTTCAGATAAGCCACCATGCTATGAACTATATATTACCAAATGATACTGTTGAAAGCATGAACAGAATTGATGAATTTCACAGGCTAGTCATGGCAAAAATATCAGATTTCATGGGTGACTGCAGATTAATAGGAAGCTTCTATTAAAAGAGGCCTGTTCCTTAAAAGGATCATGGTCATTAAAAAAGGAAATCAGTGGTTTAGTTAAGGATAATGTGTGTGTGTGTGTGTGTGTGTGTGTGTGTACGCGCGCACACATGCACACACACACACACGGAATTATAGTTGAATTAGGTGAAAGGAGAACATGCTAAAAATTAAGCAACACAAATTCTTACATTCTGGGGTCAAATGGTTCTCATGCAACACCCCTTGACAGTAGGGTTGTGATTGCTTATTTAATGTCATTCAGACATGAGTGCCAAGAGTCTGACAGATGGCAATGTTGGCAAGTAGTCTTTGATCTGGTTCCCATACCAGCAAACTTGAACTCTACATGCATAGTAACTTACAGTCAAACTGTTCATGATATGTTAGAAAAAATAGCATGATCAAATTGTTGGACATTTTGGGGTCTCAATCCATCAGTCACACACACACACACACACACACACACACACACACAGAGAAATGCATTGATTTGTTTGAAAGCTATTCATGGCCTCTTAGCAACTGTTTTACCATATTATATGAAGATGGAATCTTTGAAATAATATTACACTTACATCATCTATCTTTGGGGTATATTTATCATGTATTGTACAGTTACAACTAGCATTTTTCATAAGAACAAGCTGCTAGAAAATAATCTTCAAATCAAGACAAATTCATTTGGTGAGAAGACAAAATAAGTTTGCCCCTCTGGGGGTATGACCAAAAGGAAATTTTTGTCTGACTTCCCATTTTAACTAGTTTTTTCAACTAGATGCTAAACTCAGTAGTTTCTGTGCTCCTGGAAGAATAAAGAAGCTGTCAGCACCCTGTAAAATTCAGTACTTCAGGAATAAAGTCCTATTTACCCCACCCCAATTGTGGTTCTGTGGCACAAAATACCTTATAAACAATTGGTTAGGATCAGGATAGGGTCACTTTGTGGTTTATCATTTTATCCGCAGAAAGAAGTTTTACATAGATTAGTCAATAATTTTTTTGAATTGTTTTGAATAGCAGTTATTAGCCTCTATCTGCTATTAATGCTTCCTTCTGGAGATAGAAGTGGTCCTGGGATCTCCAAGGCAATACCAAAAGAGAATCACCCAGATATTTCCTAAGATATAAAGACTTCAAGAAGAGATCTGGCCAGTATGGCTGTTCATATCAGTTTATATCTCTTATCAAGGGGTTAGTCTATTTGATTTTGGCAAGGGGGTAGGCAGGAGTGTTCCCAGAAGACTACCAGATCATGATATTTTTGGCCACAGCAATACAGAACAGCTATTTATGAATGGATAGAGAGGATACAATCTAGTTCAGTGGAAAAAGCATCTGATGTAATGAAATTTCTGATTCCTGAAATAATTAGGAAGGTGCTCAATAAATAAATGTTCATTGGTATTATCTGTGTATATATATATATATAAAAGCATTCCCTTTAATTAAGTTTTCTTGCTAACTGGGTGCTAAGTTTTGTTGTTTCTTTGCTAAGTTATTTAAAGTACTAGCCACACACCCCTTATAAAATTTGACACTCTGGAGCAAAGCCCCAGTCTCCTTTGCCTGGTTATGACTCTCAATGTAAAGTGAGGTTTTCACTTCAATGAATTCTCCAAGAGTAGCAGATAGGGTTAGACAAACTCTCTAGCAAGCAGTGAGAGCTCTTTTATATTCATTTTTCTCTCACCCCATTGAGGGACAATTATTGCCACATGAACACACACATTTAATGACAGACAAGCTGAGGTCAACGCATATTCATGCTCTGAATTACTGCAGAAGGAAGTCTAGCTCCCCAAGCACTTGGCTTCAGCAGATACTTAGTGTTTCAGATGGCAACTTTTCAGCATATTGCCCAGGTTTTTCTACATTGAAAGGTTACCAAGGTTTAGGGCAGTTGTAAAGATAAATCCACAGAGTTATTTGAAAAGCAGCTTATTATTGCCCTTCTCAACACATGAAATCTTTCTGTTTTCTTCTAATCATGAAACCCTGAGGAAGTAGATAGTACTTTCCCAATTTTCCGTATGATAAAAATGAGGAACAGAGATTTTATTGGTTTGCCATTTACTTTCTTCAGTGGCTTTTTAAATTTGGGAAAAGGGATTTTTCTCTGAGACAAATTTGGATTTTTTTCCCCAAAAAACACCCTTACATATTTGCAAACTACCTAACCATATAAGAAAAGGCTTTGATCTTATTCCAGAAAACTTAAATGCTTCTGATTTAGAATAACCCAGACTCTGGGACTTCAAGTCACAGTAGGAAAAAAAAAATTTAGCCTTTTATTTAAAGAAGGAAAAGAAAAGAGAAATACTGACCTGGCAAATTGTGGATAAATATGGATATTTAAACTTGTGAAGGATGCAGAGAAAATGAATTAAGGATAAATCAAAACCTCCTATTGATCCCTAAGGGAGGGAACAAGAAAGTAAACATGGCACAAAGATTGTCTGAATCATTTTGTTTTATGATCCCTTTTACTGGAAGAAAATTGAAGTGGATAAAGTGAATAGTGCTATTGACTGATTCAAACTACATACTTGCATATTTCATAAGCTAATCTGATTTACCAATATTTAACTTTGAATGCATAGAAACACAAGTTTTTAGTGTTATTTCTTTTGGTTGTCCTGTGACTGTTTTTTTTTTTTCCTTCACTAACAATGCTGGTTAAAATGCCCCCATTTCCAGATCCCTCCACTGAAAAGTCCTCCAGGATAAGAAAGAATCCTGGTATCTTTCAGTCATTATCAACCAGATTCCTATATTAGTCAGCATTTAAGATTTTACATGTTAGGTCCCCCCCCCCCCACAGGAGGAAAAAAAAAGTAGGAAAATGCCTATAATGTCAGGCATATCTGCAATAGAATATAATTGCTGCATAATATAGTAGAAAGGACAGAGACTTGAATGCAGGAGTCTTGACTATGTACCTTGCAGTAGAATTTTGAGCAAGCCTCATTTTCTCATCAGTAAAATGTGGACAATCTACTTCACAATTTGTTGTGAGAAAAAAAAAAAAACCACTATGTAAATCTTAAAGCATTGTATTATTATTCTTCTACTTACATTCAACCAAGTAACTATTAATTATTTTTAGTACTATGATAAACATGGGAGTAGATATGAAGAAGAACCAAATATTCCTGGGTCCTCAATGAACTTCTAGTTTAATTAGGAAAATAAATGTGCAAAGTTTATTCATGATTAAAATAGAGAGAGGAAAAGATTTATCTTTTATGGACAAAAATGAATTGAATTTGCCTTTGAATGATGAACAAGATTTGGATTGGAAGCCCAATCGTATGAACACAGGTGAAGGCTTCTTGGAAGATGGTAGAAGTTGAGTGAGCTCTTGAAGGATGGGTAAGATTTGGATTTTGAAACAAAATTATAGACAGTTGTAGTAATTGGGTAGGAGAAAGGAAAGAAGAGATAAAAAGGAGAACAGATGTAACTTGTCCTTTTTCCAAAAGTACCCACATCTGATAAACTGACTCCTGAATTAGGTTTCAAGAGATTCAATAACAGAAGGAATAGGAACATTAGCTTTAGATCCACTCTTTGGCACATGTGAAGCTCATGTTGCTTTAAGTGAGATTTGTGAATTAATACAAGTTGTAGGGTAATAGCACCAACTGGAGAGAAGCTTGACTTGGTTCAGATTTTCCACGAAATAGAGCCCCTTTCTGCTTCTGCCAGGCTGTGTCTTTATCCTCTCTGCAATGTCTTCTGATCACTTTGTGGAGCTTCTTTCTACTCAGAGAAGACAGGAAATTAGTTCTCAATTTAACAACTACAATGAGCTTTTATTATTTTTTTGAGGAAGAATGACAACCTCTCACTACACACACACACACACACACACACACACACATACTTCACTCTTGCCCTTTTCTCCAAGTCACATATTAGCGAATATAAGCACCTAATAACTCCAGAGTTACTTTAGAGACGTGATGAGTCAAACCCTGAAAGCCAGCTAACTGGTACAGCTTTCACAATGTTCAAAGGAGTCATAGTCCCCATAAGTAAAGTAAGAAAAAAATAATAATCCTTTTGAACATTATCATTTTATTTTAGATTTATAACATTCTATCAAATACAAATATATTTGCTAAACAATAAAATGATTATTAGTATGAACCATGTGACCTTGTAAAAATTACTTTTTCCCAATCCCCTATTTGGACCTTAATTCCTTTCTCCATAAAATAAAGGATAGAATTAGGTTAATAATAATAGCTGGCATTTTATACTTGCTTTTATATTCCAGACACTGTGCTAGTATTTTACAAATTTTTGTCTTATTTTATTCTCATAACAATCCTAAGAGATAAGTACTATTATCACCATTTTACAATTGAAGAAATTGAGGGAGGCAGAGGTTAATTTACATACATAGCTAGGAAGTATTTGAACCTGAATTTCAACTTAGATCATCCTGACTTCAGACCTAGTTCTTTTTTATTATTATTATTATTATTATTTTCATAATTATAACTTTTTATTGACAGAATCCATGCCTGGGTAATTTTTTACAACATTATCCCTTGCACTCACTTCTGTTCTGATTTTTCCCCTCCCTCCCCCAGATGGCAAGCAGTCCTCTACATGTTAAATATGGCACAGTATATCCTAGATACAATATACATGTGCAGAACCGAACAGTTCTCTTGTTGCACAGGAAGAATTGGATTCAGAAGGTAAAAATAACCTGGGAAGAAAAACAAAAATGCAAATAGTTTACATTCATTTCCCAGTGTTCTTTCTTTGGGTGTAGCTGCTTCTGTCCATCATTGATCAATTGAAACTGAGTTAGATCTCTTTGTCGAAGAAATCCACTTCCATCAGAATACATCCTCATACAGTATCGTTTTTGAGGTATATAATGATCTCCTGGTTCTGCTCATTTCACTTAGCATCAGTTCATGTAAGTCTCTCCAAGCCTCTGTATTCATCCTGCTGGTCATTCCTTACAGAACAATAATATTCCATAACGTTCATATACCACAATTTAACCAACCATTCTCCAATTGATGGGCATCCTTTCATTTCCCAGCTTCTAGCCACTACAAACAGGGCTGCCACAAACATTTTGGCAAATACAGCAGACCTAGTTCTTTAAGTTGTAATGTTACCTGAAATTTGTACAGTGCCTTGAGATTTATAAAACTTTTTTTTTACAATAATCTGCATAAGTAGATGATACAGTGGATATACCTGGCATAAGATATCCTGAGTTCAAATCTACCTTCAGACAATTTTACTACTAGTCAAGTGTCCCTGAGCAACTTCTATCTGCTTCAGTTTTTTCATCTCTAAAATGAAGGTGAGAATAGCCCTTATAGTGTTTTCATGAACATCAGAGGAGATAATATTTTAAAACACTTAGCATAATGCCTAAAACATAGTAGGCACTATTATAAATGCTAGCTGCTGCTGTTGCTGCTACTATTACTATTACTACTACTACTGCTACAACTACAAATATTACTACCACTACTACTACCACCACTACCATTACCACTACCACTACTACCACTATCACTACTACAACTACTATTACCACTATTACCACCACTGCCACTACTAATTGTACAAGATATAAGAAGAATTAGATAAGGAAAAGAGATAGATTTAGATAAAAAATTACTTGGGATTTTAGAACTAATAGCTAATTGGTTTGGTAGATAGAGCACTGGGCTTGGAATTAGGAGGACTCATCTTTATGAATTCAAATTCAGCCTGAGACATATACTAGCTGTGTGACTCTGGGCAAGTCACTTGACCTTGTTACCTTAGTTTCCTCATCTGCAAAAGGAGCTGGAGAAGGAAAAGGCAAACCCCCAAAGAAAACCCCCAAAATGCAATTATGAAGAGCTGGACACAACTTAAAAGACTGAACAATTAGTAGACATTGATCAGAGATTCAAACCTAGGTCTCAAACCTGGTGATTCTAAGACCAATTTCTTTTCAGTATGCCATATTATCTTAATAAATTCATTCTGAAGTCTAATTTGCCATTCCTGCTATAAATTCTGCAGTCCTAGAAAAATTAGTCTAGCACAGATGATCACTCATTCTCTCAGAACAATCACTAAAACCACCATTGTCTCTCACAAAGTAGGTACTCAATAAGTGTTTATTGAATGAATGAATTAATCCATTTATCAGTTAGTCTCTGGACTTTTTCCCTGGAAGAGTTAGATAATTAATATTTATTCCTCATTTCAAACTTTTACTCCCCAAAAATTATGTGACATACCTAATATCACTCAAAGAAGAGGATATGAGAGCTGATGGTGTGATTTTACAATTATCCAAGATGTGGAAATGTTAGTTAGACTTGCTTTGAAGATAAGGAGATAGTTTTAATTGCCTTAGTTTAACTCATCATGCCAAGTTGCAGGGGAGGTTGCAGGGGAGATTACAGGGGCGAGGGGCCAAGGAAGGGAAGACAAAAGGGGAAATACAAAATTTAAAATGTGATAGTTTATTTGTTTTATTAAAGTAAGGCGAAGGTTAGTATTCCTTCATGCCTAGTAAACTAAGAAGAAAAAAGTACTATTTTTTTATTAGAACAAAAAAATGTATTTTCTTACATATTTAAATCTATTTCCTTTCTGCTTATATTTATTTTTCATTCCCTTATATACTAAATTTGAGCTCATAAAGGGATCCACAAAGCTGAAAATAGTACTTAGTGATTGAATACCTGACATATCCATGACTCTCCCATCATGAGGTATGATCTTCAATATGAAGGATGAGATTAATTCATGTTTTAATAAAATAGCACAGTCAGAACAAAGGAAAAACTTCTGCATTGTTGGCTGAAGTCTTTATCAGCTTGTTGCAGGCAATTCCAAACAAATGCATCCCTTTGTTTTGCTTTGTATGGACCACTTTGAACAACAACAACAACAAAAACAGAATGTTTTTTTTTTCCTTTATAAAGGGTTAAACATCAAAGACATTGCTCCCTAAGCATACTAAGCTGAGTGAAATTTCTTTCCAGAGAAGGTAATTGTGAGGTACCCTTAGAGGGAAGCTTCCATAAGCCTTTGGTTGGGGAGAAAGGTTGTTAGGGCAACAGAGGGCTGAGCCACAGGACACATTACCCAGGAACCTGGCATCTTGGAGACTTTTGGACGTACCATGGTATAATCCTTTACATTGTGGCCAGTTTCCCAATAAATTTGGAGGAAATCCCAAATGGTGATGATGATGAAAATGTTGATGAAGGCAAATGACGTTTGCCTAGGGGCTTAAAATTTGCAAAGCATTTCAGTTACTTTATCTCTTCAATGTCTTTCAGAGATCCTGTGAGGTTGCTTTTGATTTCTCCATTTTTACAGATGAGAAAACTGAGATTCGGAGAAATGAAATCATATGAGTCAGTATTAGGGAGCAAGACTTCCTGTCTTCAACTCCAGCCCTTTTATCCACCATGCCATGCTGTCTTACACTCTTGGAATGATAAAGAATTGTGCAGAATTGTGTATAATAGCAGGATTTTTTGTCTAAAATGAAATTCTTCCCTTACTTCTGGATCTATCTCTTATTCAGGGCATTGCTCTATAGCCTCCCATACTGTTAGAGTGGGAAGGATCCCTTAGAGACTTTTTAGTAATCTAGCCTATTGATTTAAAGAGAAAGAAACTAAAGCTCATGGAGGGAAAGGAGCTTGTCCAAGTTCACATGCAAATTCATTGGAACATGGATCTAACTCTAAAGAAACTTCAGAGGCCTCCTAGCTCCAACCCTTCACTTAGCAAATGAAGAAACTAATGTGCAAGGGCATGCTAAAGGTCTACAGATAGCAATAACCAGGAGAGAATTTCAGAATTAAAGAATTTGAGTTGTAAAGATCCTCAAATGACTATCTCATCCAACCTATACTCAAAACGAATCCTGACTATAATATCACTGACAAAGAGTTGTCCAAGTATTCCAAGGGAAAAAAAAAACACCTTACCTCTTGGATCAGCCCATTTTTAGGGCTCTAAATTTTAGGAATTTTTGCCTAGAAATGAACCTAAATTTTTCTCTTTGACTTTTACACATTGCATCTGGTTCTGCTTTTTAGGGCCAAACACAAGTCTAACTCTTCTTCTATATGACAAATTTTCAAGAAATCAAACATTTCTATCATGTCCCTTCCAACTTTTCTTTTTTTTGTGACCATATCACCCTACCCGCCTCCCCAATTCAATAAGGTATAATGATTGCTTATCAACACCAGAATCAAATATCTTCTTCATTTTTACAACTAGCATGTACTCTGTGATCCAGTAACACTTGTTCCTTGAACAAGAAACTCCTTTCCAACACTTTAACTCTCTCTTTATTTTCAACTCCTGACTTCCCTAATTTTCTTCAAGTCCACATTATGGAAGGCCTTCCCTCTATTCATTATCTCTAACTTTTCCTGTATGTATCTTGTTTTTATATAGTTGTTTGCATGTTGTTGTTTTTTTTTTCATTAGATATGAGCTTCTTGAGGTCAGGAACTGTCATTTGCCTTTCTTTGTATCCCCTGTACTTAGCACAGTGCCTGAAACATAACAGTTACTTAATAAATATTGATTGATTGACCCAAGGCTAAATAGTTCCAATACCTTCAATTGATCCTCAGGTCCTCTGACTCCAAAGGATTCACCTTTCCACAGTATTATATTGAGTACAAATGCTTTACCTGGCACAAACACATTCAGCATTAGATCCTGGAGGAAATCAAAGAGATTCTCCTTTAGCTCTTAGTCTTTTTTTTTTTTTTCTATCTTACATAGCAAGTAGTATAAAAGGATAAAGGTACTGTACTGACCAGTAAGATAAAATTCAAAGGTGCTATAGACCAGTGGTGGACCCTAAGGGTCTATTCCAGTCTTAGTGATGAATAATGTATGTTCTTAAAAAAATTCTATAAATAGGCCTTTATATTATAAATAAAATAGCAATTGAGTTTCAACCAGGCAAGCTGGCTTTGATGTTTCATTCAGATTCTCAAAGCCAAGGAATTTTCTTAGTTCTGAGGCTTATTTCAATCTGTTTCATACCAAATGCTACAACATGGGTTGAAGAGAACATGGGAATGAAAAGAATCCAATTATGTAACTAGGACTATGATGGATGTGCTGACTTTTGTATCTATCTAAAACAGGGGTTCTTAACTTTTTTTTTTTTTTATGGACTCCTTTAGCAATTTAGTTCAAGATAATGAAACTTTTTTCAAGATAAATATTTTTAATTGTACAAAGTAAAATACATAGAGTTACAAAGGAAACCAATTTTATTGAAATATAGTTATAAAAAACAATAATTTCATGGAGCCTATATTTACAAATATCCATATAAAGGACATTGCTGAGGGAAAGTCTTTAGGACTTCTCCCTCTCCTCCCCCCCCAACTTCTCATTATGCTAGAGGGATTTGGGGGGAGGAGTAGAGGTCTGGACCTGTGATATCTACATCTACTCAGTGTGGAAACTTCCTCTACCTAAGCAGATCTACAATTATTGCTGAGTACTTTGATAAGTTAAGTAATTCTCCCAGAGTCATAAAGTCAGTATATATCAGAGTCCTTTACTAGATCTTCCTGCTTCTGAAACCACCATTCTATTCACTATCCCCTGCCTTTTTTGTTGCAGGTTGGGGTGAGGAGGTGGGGAAGAAAAAGAGGAAAATTAGTGTAGACTACATGAGGATTAGTTTATTATCCCCTTGGAATCTGGGGAAAGGTAATATCCATTTGATTATGGTATGACCAAAAACTCATACTCATTCTCTGTACATATTCATGGTTATGAGGAAACAATTATTCTATTCCTTGATTTTTTTTCTTTATTTATACTGCTTTTATATTTCAATTAAATGTTTTTATTATTAGATTTGATTTTTGCAGTTTGTCATACTGAATTGAAACCTTCAACCGAAATCATATTCACCTGAGTAATATAAAATTGAAGTCCCAGAGGCATATTGCACATAAAGAAATGTCCAACAAATTAAGAAACTGGTAAATACTGGTCAAAATGTCTATGGGGAGCATTGAAACCAGAAGGTCTTCCTTGGATCTAGGGACAGAAAGAGAAGAGAGAAAAGAAGCATGTAGACCTTTTGACCTCATCTATGGTTTTTTACTAATAATGCTACAAAATGGAATAAAAAGAGTTCCTCCTCTCTATCCTTCCATTCCTTCTGAAGTCTCTTGCTTAAGAATCACAGACTCTTTTTTATTATTATAGCTTTTTATTTACAAGATATATGCATGGATAATTTTTCAGCAGTGACGATTGCAAGACCTTTTCTTCCAACTTTTCCCCTCCTTCCCCCCACACCTTCCCCCAAATAGCAGGTTGACCAATACATGTTAAATATGTTGAAGTATAAGTTAAATACAATATATGTATACATGTCCAAACAGTTATTTTGCTGTTAAAAAAAAAAAAAGAATAGGACTTTGAAATAGTGTACAATTAGCCTATGAAGGAAATCAAAAATGCAGGCGGACAAAAATAGAGAGATTGGGAATTCTATGTAGTGGTTCATAGTCATCTCCTAGAGTTCTTTCTCTGGGTGTAGCTGGTTCAGTTCATTACTGCTCTATTGGAGCTGATTTGGTTCATCTCATTGCTGGAGATGGCCACTTCCATCAGAATTGATCATCATATAGTATTGTTGTTGAAGTATATAATGATCTCCTGGTCCTGCTCATTTCACTCAGCATCAGTTCATGTAAGTCTCTCCAGACCTTTCTGAAATCATCCTGCTGGTCATTTCTTATAGAACAATAATATTCCATAATATTCATATACCATAGCTTATTCAAGCCATTCTCCAATTGATGGGCATCCACTCAGTTTCCAGTTTCTGGCCACTACAAAGAGGGCTGCCACAAACATTCTTGCACATACAGGTCCCTTTCCCTTCTTAAAAATCTCTTTGGGGTATAAGCCCAGTAGTAACACTGCTGGATTAAAGGGTATGCACAGTTTGATTACTTTTTGAGCATAGTTCCAAATTGCTCTCCAGAATGGCTGGATGTATTTACAATTCCATCCACAATGTATCAGTGTCTCAGTTTTCCCACATCTCCTCCAACATTCCACATTATCTTTCCCTGTCATTCTAGCCAATCTGACAGTTGTGTAGTGATATCTCAGAGTTGTTTTAATTTGCATTTCTCTGATTAATAATGACTTGGAGCATCTTTTTATATGGAGAATAGTTTTAATTTCTTCATCTGAGAATTGTCTGTTCATATCCTTTGACCATTTATCAATTGGAGAATGGCTAGAACCACAGACTCTTAAGAAATGTCATTTAATATGAGTTGTGAAACCTTCCAGATTATTTCTGGTGTTTTATATTCTTTTTTGTTTAAGAAGAAAGAACAATAAAAAAAATTTCTTAAGTCATTAAAGTAGTACAAATTCCATATATAACAAAATATTCATGACAGTTCTCTTTGTGATAGCAAAACAAACAAAAAATTAGAAAGTGGGTGTTTATTAATTAATTATTAACTGGGGAAAATAATTGTTTCTTAGGAAATGTTGCATGGTAGACTGAATAGACTTGTACTACCGAACAAGAAACCTCAAATCTATTTCTAGTTGTGAGATAAGCTAATTATATGGCCTTGAGCCCTCTCTGTTTCTTCTCCTTCAATGAGGCGATTGAATTGAATTAATGATTTTTTAAAAATCTCTAAGATTTCTTCTGTTGCTAAAATTTCTATGATTCTAGGAGCAAGAACATTTGAGTTCTAATTCTGAGTTTCACTGCAAACTACTTGTGTTTTTCCATGCAAATTTTTTCTGGTGAGCAATCCTCCAGAAATGAATTGTATTACTGTAAAAATCTGTAGATTGAAGCAGGCTCCAAGGCAAACACCTATTTGTCCTCTGAAATTGTCTAATTATCTGGTAAGAAGCCTCCAGGATCACAAAAAACATGAGTTTTATTTAAATCAAATTAATAACTAAAATCTAATAGATATGATTATGGTGCATTTTGCATATCCTTAAAGCTAATTATCCACCACCATCATCATTGGTTAGATCCTTCCCAACTTTGGACTTCCCATTGAACTTTACAATTCTCCCTTGCATTTATCTTGTCATTTTGTACATAATAGTTATTTGCTTTTGTGTGTGATCATCCTACAAGAATGCAAGCTTCCTGTGGCCAGAGACCAATCGTAGCTAATCTTTATAGCTCCCCTAGTGCCTGGGATAATAATCCACAAATATTAGACATTTTATACATATTTATTGAATGAATGCATAAATGATTGAATTCTTTTAATTAATAAAATGAGAGTGTGGGACCTGATGGCCTCTACTTTCCTCTTAAGCACAAGTTTCTGTGTTTTTGTGACTACAAAAATGGACTTTTAAGTAAGTCCCTCTTTATGAATGAGTAGTGAGAATGTTTAGCACTATTCAAAGAACAATATAGGAATGGCTCTCTCCAAGGGAACAATGAAACTACTGAGTATACAATGGGATAATCTTTGGTCCTAAGAAATTCTTTTTAAACAAATATATAAGCAGCCTATTTAACTAATATCTTTTATTAACAGTGACCTGTATAATGCTGTCCTCTAATATTCATTCAGAGATTTCTAGCATCAGGCATAGAATTATGCAAACTTTGCTTCCAGGCAGGCATTAACTAATCTAACTGGATATTATCCACCCTCAAATTTCTGCATTATTCATCTTTATAGAAGTTGTAAAAACAGAGTTCTTCAAAATAAGGACTGATTTAAATTGCATGTTTAGATCACAGAGAAATGACTGGTAGTTAGCTTGTGCATGGGGATTCTGTTATAGCACACGGCTGATTTACTAGAGTTGCACAAAGTAATTCCCATCAGCAGGTGATTGAAAATGTCCAGGTTTTGCTATTCAATTAATTATGAAACAATCTGTTGTCAACATTCCCAGCATATAGTGAGACTTTGCCATTCAGAATAAATGTGGATGAATGTGGATGCACAAAGACAGTGAGAAGAAAGGCGGTAATGAAATTCAAACTGAACTGAACTGGAGAAAAGGGGCCGAGGAGGAAAAGAATGAGCACATTCAGATCCCAGGCAAACAGAGAAAGAGGTTTGATGAATCGTTTAATTCAAGCAGGCAGCATGGCCACTGAACTCAGAGGTATTTGGCATGAGGAAGGGATAATGTGACATCTTTTAATATATAAAGTGCATTCAGACTCCCTAAATTAATTAAACGAAGGGAATTGGAACAGTGTAAATGATTAAAGGTGGTACTCCCTTCTAAAATTGTAATCACTGTCTCCCACCCAATTTCTGGAGGCTGATAATTGACACTTTTTATTTTATGTGTATGGAATGCAGAGTGGTCTGAATACACATATGTAGATAATAGAATCATAACCAGAAAGGGCCTTAAAAATATTATCTTCTCTAATTTCTCCTCTTACTTCCTCCCTTCCCTCCCCCCATTTTACAGAGTAGGAGAGTGGTCTAACAATATTAAGTGACACATCCAAAATTATGCTGGTAGCAAATAACAGAAATAGGATTTGAATTGGATCTTGTGTCTAGATATGATATTCTTTCCACTATATGGGCTGCTGATCGGATCGAATTCATTTTTCCAAAAGAGAGTTTTTGCTTCTGCCTACTCTTTCCTTCTCTCCTTGTGTTGTTCTTTTTGAAGCACTTGAAGAGACGGGTACTCTCTTTCCAGAATTTGCAGAACATATATCAAAATATATCTCCTCAACCAATTATACAACAATATTATATGATGATCAATTGTGAATGACCTTGCTATTTTTAGCAATACAATGATCCAAGATTGTCCCAAAGGACTCATGATGAAAAATGCTATCCACTTCCAAAGAAAGAAATGATGGGAGTCTGAATGTAGATTAAAATATACTTTTTCACTTTTTTCTTTTTACCTTTTTTTTTCATACCATAACTAATAGGGAAATATGCTTTTCATGACTGCACATTTATAATATATCAAATTGCTTATTGTCTCAGGGAGTGGGAAGTTGAGGAAGAAAAGAAAAAAAATAGAACACATTTTTTTAAAAAAATTAATGTTGAGAATTGTCTTTACATGTAACTGGGAAAATAAATATTTGAAATTTTAAAAATATATATATATGTACATATATATGTACGTATCACACATATATTCTCTGTTCTTTCTGAGAAAGATGATGATGTCTAGTCGGCCAAGATGAGATGCAGGTCTCCTGCTTGCAGTTCTAAATTCCTCCTACTCTTCCTTCTTAGTGGGCACTCAATAAATATTTGATGAATGAATGAATCTGTAAATATTTTATTACATGAATGATTTAATGAGCAAATATTTTGCTGAATGAATTAATGTTAAAAAAAAAGATAGATGTCTATTATGAAGCCTGATAGAATTCCTTTTGCATCTACAAGCTTATGAAGGTTTTCATTACAGTGAAACAAACACCTTCACCTTTTAGAATATGATATTCCTAGCATGCCCTTTCTTCTCCTTTAGGTATTGAACTCTAACTCAAATTTAAGGTACAATGCAAATTCTGCCCTTCCCTTCCCTTCTCAATTCATTATGATCCTTCCTTTCTCTGATCTCCTGAAAAACTATATTCTGTTCTACTCATTTGGCAAATATGCCACTCTGTCTCACAGCTATCTATCATCTGTATAGGATAATAGGGAGACATGAATTAAAATCCCAATTCCAATAAGTGCTTATCAAATCTCTGAGCAGGACCAAATAACTATTGTTTTCTAATGTAGATTTTTCCTCTATGAAATAGGAATGATAATTTCTATACTGTTTACCTCATAAAATTCTTGGAATGAAAATATCTTTTAAACATTAAGCTACTATTTAATGTAAGTTGCAATTATTCTGATTCCCTCTCTTGCCAATGGACTTTGATGACTCAGGGAGAACAAGGCTGATGACTTTGTGCAACTAACTGCCTCACATCAATCCAATTCATGCTGAAGTCAAGACATCAGTTATGATATCATTTGTCTTCTTTGACAACAAAAGAAGAAGAGATTGTAATATGGAGGAAAGAGACCCATGGATTTGAAGTTCATATGTGGGTTTGAATTCTGCCTCTATCACTTACTACTTGTGTGACCTTGAATGAATGAATCACTTCTCTTGTAAGTCTGTTAGATTCCATCCTGATAAAAATGAGAGGATTAAACCTGATGATCTCAAAGGTACTTTTCAGCTCTAAAGTCCCTTTTAGTTCTATGATGCTGTAAATCTAAGTTCTCTGAAATCTAGTACAATATCTTTTCATTCATCCTCCACCTCCCTGTCCCATAAACACTTAATATGATGCCTTGAACATAGAGTTTGCTCTATAAAAGATTTGTTGATTGATTGACCACCAGCTGGCCCCTTAGCAAGTATCCATTAAAGAGGTGATTCAATAGAAAATTAACCTGAGGGAGAGGATGAAAGACACAGTTGCCTCTAAGAGGACAGCAGATGCTTCAGTAGTTATATGAGACTTCTGTTTGCTTTTGCATGTGGCAATCAATTCAATGCAGAGATGGGCACGTTATTACATATAATTCTAGAAATTCAAAACAGTGTTTCAATGTAAGATTTTTTCCCCATACCCTGGGAAAGGACACTTAGCAATAGACAAAACCTATTTTTCAGATCGGGGGAAAAAAATCTTCCTTGTGGACTACATGCATTGAAACATAAGTTTTCTCTTTAGTAACTTTATAAGCCTTTCTTTTAAAAAAAAATCTTTATTCTTTTATGCCAGAGGGTTTAGCCTGCTGGGAAATTAGCAGAAATCTATGAAATTCATAATCTTTTTTTTTTTGCAACATTGAGTATTGAAATCCACAATTAAGACTAATCTTTTAAACGCTTGTTCAGAAGAGGAAAGCAGCATGAACTGAATGAACTTTTTCTCAAAATTAACAATAGTAATCACAGCTGAACAAAACAGTGTGCAGAGAAAATAGGCTTGATAATTGAAATTATTTCTGTAAGCCTATTAGTTTTGGTATTGAATAAATAAAATTAAGATTTGCTCAGAGATCAATACTGCCATTCACAAGGAGTGATTTTTGTGTTGGTTTAGACCTAAAGATAGATTGGGGATGTTCCTGGATAAGTGATACTACCCAGATCAAAATCATCTCCTTTATCCCAAGTCTGAGATTCTTGGAAAACTGTGTTGAACTTGAAAAATGCCTCTTTATATGTTTGAGGAAAAACAAACAAACAAACTCTGTTGAACTTGAAAAGATGCCTTGTTTACACTCCATGTACTGGGAATCTCTATTCGCTGTGGTGGGTGTGTCATTATCTTAATCCCCAGAGCTAAATCACTTTAAGTATATAGCCTTTCTCAATTTAATCCAGATAACTGTTTTTGTGTCCTACTAGCCTGCCCAAGATTATGATCCTCATTCCTTCCAAAAGAGGAAAAGCAGCTGTTTGATCTTTGATCATAAATGGTGATCCTAAAATTAAAAGAAAATCAGTTGGATCTTAATCTCTTGCTTTGAAAGACAGACATGTTTATAAAGAGAACAGGATTATTTCTCTTCTTGAAGAGTGTATTTGGGGGGAGAATGAGTGGAAGCATAGTTGATTATTTTGTTGATTCTTTTCACTGCTCATGCTTTCTGCCTCCTCGGTGGTAATATCCCAATCGTATCCTCTTAGTGAATGATAAATGCCTTTTATAAAATCTACTTTCTAAAAGCTTAGGAAGCACAGAAAGATTCTCTAGTAATACTTCAAGATTATGGTGAATATATGAGAGTAAGACCAGACAGGCTTATGTTTATTCATTTTTTATGAGGTATACTTGTAGCCAAGGACAGCCAGGTTGTCTTATGATCCACAAGGGTCACATAACATCTAATTTATATCTGACCTTTGAGTGTATAATGTAAGGGTTGTGCTATTTCTATGTGCAAAGTTTATACTATCAGCTGACATTGACTAGTCACATTTCCTCTTTGCCATTCAGATCTGCCAGATGATATTGATTGACAATGAAATAAGAAAAATCACAATGATGTAAACCTTTGAGGAAGGAAATTCTGATTTTATTTATTAAACTTATAAACACAGGCTAGGTACAGGCCAGAGTATGAAAACACACAAAGCAAAATGACTTACTGGGAAAATCCAAAGGAAAAGATGGAGAGAACTTTAGAAATCATTTTCCCTTCACTTTACTGGGATAGTCTAAGGTCTAAAAAGATTGAGTAATGTATCCAAAGTCATGTAGGGAGAAAGTAGTAAACCAAAGTTTCCAACTCCAAATTCAGAGCTATTAGGATTCTAATGAGTCACAAATATCAGTTGAGCTGAATGTGGTGGCAAAGAATTATAATTACTACTACCTCAGAAGCTACAACTAAGGGATTGCTTGAGCTCAGGAGTTCTGAGCTGTAGTGTGTTTGTTACATTGAACAAATATCCACATACATCTCACACCAAGATGAGCGAGTCCCTGGATGCAGGACACCACTAGGTTGCCTAAGGAGGGGCAAACAGAGCAGTTCAAAGTTCCTATGGTGATCAATAATGGGAACAGGTTATGCAGGACTGATGTGCTTCCAGCCTAGGAAAAGAAAATGAAGGGGTGGGGGGGGGAGGGAAGGAGGAAAGGAAGGAAAAAACAAAGAAATAAACAAAGAAAGAGACAGAGAAGAAAGAGAAAGGGAAGGAGAGAGGGAGAGAGGAAGAAAGAAGGAAGGAAGAAGAAAGGAAGAAAAGGTAGAAGGAATGAAGAAAAGGAAAGAGGGAGGAAGGAAGAAAGGAAGAAGAGGGGAAGAAGAAAGGAGGAAGGTAAGGAAGAAGGAAGAGAAGGAAGGAAGGAGGAAGGGAGGAAGGGAAAGAGAGAAGAAGAAAGGAGGGAGGAAGAGAGGAAGGAAGGAAGGAAAGAAGGGAAGGAGAAAGGAAGGAAGGGAGGAAAAAGGAAGAAGGGAAAGGAGGAAGGAAAGAAGGGAAGGAGGAAGGAAGAAAGGGAGAAAGAAGACAAATAAAATATTGTCTCAAGGTTCCTTCCTGTGGTTGTTTAATATAGACTAGATACAATGATCAGAGGAGCTGATGCAAATGGGAGACCAAATTGTTTGAAGGAGTAGGAGTTTAGGTTAAAAAGACTATGAACTAGGTACTGTACTTATGAGGAAGAGGAAAAGTGACCTGAAAGTCCATAAATGATTTCAACAATCTAGGACAGAATAGAATGAACTTCAAAGGAGGAGATGGGTTATTGGGTATTAGTAGCAGAAAAGTCTGAAAGTGGCAAAGGAGAGCAGAGATTGGCCCCACTCCTCCTCCTCTCCTTATATGTCAGGTGCTATAAGACAAGGAGCAGCTTTGGAAAGGATGCCAAGAGATGGGATGTCTTCTGGAGAAAGATTGGTTTCTGAGCAGTAGCAGATGAAAGAAATGTGAGATAAAGAGATCTTAGATGAAAAAAAGTCCAATAACAATAGAAAAGATTCCAGATGACAAAGGAATATAGACTCTAGAGTGATTAATACCATGTGTGCTTGGACTAGTCATTTAAGCCCTCTTAGCCATACCTGTAAAGCAAGGTGGTTGAGCTGCTTAGCCTCTAAGATTCCCTTCCAGCTAGGATCTATGATCCTACAGGGATAGACTGGATCCCAGGTGGACAAGAATGAGAATATAGAAAGAGGCAGAAGAAAAAAAAAAAAAGAGAGAGAGAGCCAGCTAGGTGGCATCCGAGTGCACAGAGTGCTGGGGCTGGAATCAGAAGCACTCTTCTTCCTGAGTTCAAATCTAGCTTTGTGACTGGGCAAATAAATTAACTTTGTCTCAGTTTCCTCATCTGAAAAATGAGCTGCAGAAAAAAACAGCAAATTATTCCAGTATCTTTATTGAGAAACCCCCAACAGTGATCATAAAGAGTCAGACGAGAAAACAACAGCAACAACAAGTAGATATCTTTCTACGGTAGACGCAGTCATAGGGGAGAGGGACAGCAGCCCCTAATTCCTACTCTCAAGTGTCACTTCCTTGATCCTTCTTTTCCCATGATAGAATGGGCCAGTGGAAAAGAAAAATATGCGGGGACTATGATCTGTGGATCAGGATAGAAAGGAAGTGGTATCTGTCCAGATGGCGGCTTCTGGGGAAAAGCCCTTGTGGCTCCTAGCCTAGCTGCAGGTCTGTTTTCCGTTATGCCATGCTGCTTCTTTTGCCAATTAAGCAGCGCTCAATTCCAGGACCCAGTTTCTAGCTTGTGTTCTCAGAAGAAAACCACAGGTCCTAATCTTAACCCCAAATTGCTGGCCAGTTGCCAGACGAGATAATTGCCTTCTGCCTCCCTAGTTAGGTTATGCTTGATTTTCTGTGCCAAAATGTTGCTTGGTATTGCTGTGCATTGTTAAACAGCTGCTTTGTTTCACCCTAGAGGTTACTGCATTTCAACAAGGGCCCAGGGTGCAGGGTGGGGTTACTCTGTATGTAAACTTGAAATTCATCCAAAGGAAAGTTGCAAAGCTTGCACCAGCTGCTGTGGCTGTCGCTTTCATAGCTAGTACTACATCACTGTGAGAGTCCCCCAAGAAACTCACTTCTGTCCCCAGCACTAGATAATTGTTCTATTGTTCTAAATCCAATAAAGAGGGCCAAGGTCATTTATACTTTGTGTCTTGGTTCTTCTTGGTACTTCTTCCATGGAAAGAGAATTGAGTTAGGCTGATGGAGTGGAATTGGGAGAAAGGACCTGATTTCCATGTCATGGTCCATCCAACAGCTATTAACAGGTCTGGAATTGCCATTGCTAAAGCAATTGCTAAAGGCAAAAGAGAGTTTGTCTTAAGCATCCCCAGGTTTTTTTCTTGTACAGCTAAATTTTCTTGATACCACGATCTTATCTCTAACCTATCCCTATACCTACTTTCAACCCCAATCAGTGGTCTCATCCCTGTCCAGAATCTCACATCAATTCACTGTCCAGCCTTCCTAGGCAGGGCCCTGGCTCTGAATTATTTTGCAAGTTGCTCTGAGATCATTTTATGAAAGTATATGACCCATAGAAGTTAACTGGGTCCTGGCAAAAAGAAGTGTTAAGTGAAAGGTACAGAAATGTAGGTGTCAAGTAAATCAACTATTCTTGAATTCCTATCAAGGTGAACTCTTGCTATATTTGCAATGTACAACTAGTCATTTGGAAACAGGATAAGGAGAAATGCAATGCACAGAAATATTAAACAAATTAACTGGCCTCAAGGTGCGGAGACTGTAGGTGGAAAGAGTATCTATAAATACATGTAACAAAAAACTTTGACACTTTAAAGGATTCATAATACACATCAATAAAACAAACGCTTAATTAATGATGATAAATGTTTATTGATTGACTAGTACAGAGAAGTATGACAAGAGTTCAAAAAGGTTACATCTGAGAGAGATCAGGAAAAGCTTCATAGAGGAGGGGAATTGAACTGGACCTTGAAGGATGCATAGGATGTAAATACATAGAAAGGAAGAGAGAAAAGCATTTGAAGAGAGAGAGCATGGCATAAGTAAGACTTAGGCAATCAAGAGTCACTTATGAAAAAGTCCATTTGGCTGGAAGAGAAGTTTGCCTAGGAGAGGAATGGATAGGAAAGAAAAATGAAAATCAGGTGAGGTGTCTGATGACACAAGAAGATATCTCTCAAGCATGGGAAGGACCTTGCTGGCTATAAACACTGAAATGGTTATTGAGTAAGGTTATAGAATCTTTTTTTCAGACAGAGACTTTTAGAATGGAGTGTGCATTATTCACTGAACATTTATGGAATATCTGCTAGATAGGAAGCACTGGGCTAAGTACTGTGGGGGAAAAGAGAAGAAAAAGAATCCCTTGGAATCTGTTATCACGGAGGTTACAATCATTAAGGAATTGAAGTTCTAAAATTAGTAAGGCTAGAAGTAGAAGATCTTTTAGGCCTCTCATCATTTTAATCCTATTAATTAAAATTAAAAACTTTTTTTTTAAATCAAAAGGACAGATTCTTACTAGGAATCTGAAGCTTCATATGACTATTTTCCTTTTATGTATATCATATATGCCTATTTATATTGTACCTGTGATTTCTTCAGCCTGAGAAATTGTCATGATGGGAACTCTTTTTATTGTCAGCATATGCAACCTGTCCACATGATCAAATCAAGTCATAGGGAGTTGCCTGAGGCACATACAAGTTAAGCATCTTGCCCAGAATTACATAGATAGCAAATATCTGAGGGATTTGAAACCAGGACTATCTGAATCCAAAACCCTTATTCCATACACTACACCAGACTACCCCTAAATCCCTGTGTATATCTATGTGCATACATACACATGAATGCATATATATATATATATATATATATGTGTGTGTGTGTGTGTGTGTGTGTGTGTGTGTGTGTGTGTGTGTGTAGATATATGTGTATGCATAGATGCATATATACATATATTTTATATGTGTTTATATATATACAGTTGCAGAGAGATAATGGATAGAGAGAAATGTTGATAACTAGCATTTATAAAAGGATCAAAAGTTTACAGAGTATTTTACATGTATCATTTTACTTGATTTTATTCTCAAAACTACTCTGTGAGAAAGTTGCTATCATTTTCTTCTTTTCATAGATGAGAAAACTGAAGTTCACAGAGCTTAAATGACTTGCCCAGGATCAGAATTAATAAATGTCTCAGGCAGGATTTGAATTCAGTTCTTTCTGACCAAAGTTCAGAATTTTATGCATATGCCATCTCTCTCTCTCTCTCTCTCTCTCTCTCTCTCTCTCTCTCTTTCTCTCTCTCTCTCTCTCTCTCTCTCTCTCTCTCTCTCTCTCTCTCTCTCTTTCTCTCTCTGTTTGTTTATCCATCTATCTGTCTGTCTCCCTGTTTATCTATCTAGTCATAGATGTATAGATTTGTATATAATACATACATGATTTGTTGTATCTTTGTTACTATGATATTTTGTTGTATTCTAAAGACAAAGATAATGATACCCTGTTTTTGCCTTGAAAGAATAGTAGAATTTTAGAGATGGACAAGACCTGAAAGGTAGTCTAATTCAACAGATACATGAACAAGAATCCAATCAATAATAACAAATTATCACCCTACTTCTATTTGAATCCCTTCTGAGGCACTATTCTTCAGAGATCTGACACCACTGATTTTGGGGAAGTTTTTTCTTTAATCCAGGGGTTCTTACTTATGTGTGTGTGCATGCACATGAGCATGCTTATGTGATGGGCACTTTGGGCATCTGAGAAAGTCTATGGAGTCCTCCAAATGTTTTTTAAATGAGTAAAACAAAATATGTCAGATTAAAAAGGAAATAAATTATATTGAAATATAATTGAAATTTTTTTAATGACAAGTTCACTAATCTCACATGAGATCCCCTGCTTTAATCCTACCAAAACCTACATCTGGGAGACTTCTATAAAATTACTATTAGTTCTTCCTTCTGGAGAGCTAATAAAACAAACAAAAAAAAATCTCTGTTCTATCTAATAACTTTTCCAATATATGGAAAAAGCTATCATTTCTTTTCTTCCTCCTCTTTCTTTGGACTAAGGACCTCCTTGCAAGGACACAAAATAGGCACTTAATAAATGCCCTTTGAATGATTGACCTCCTTTAACCATTGCTGCTATGAAAGGGTCTCTAGTCTTTTCAAATCAAGTCAACAAGCATTTCTTAATCACTTGCTATGTTCCAGGCATTGTATTAAGCACTAAATTTACTATTACAGTTATGTTCCTCTGGATTTGCTTAAGCTTGTCTTTAAATTGTAGCAGAACTAAACATAATTCTCCAGATGTGGTCTGGCTCCAGAAAAGCCTGAGCTTACCTGTGGTTGTAGAATTCCAGCTTCCATGTCACAGCAATATTAATAACAGGGTATTGATGATGGAATTGTTGATTCATTTATCCCATCATCAGTACATCTAGCTACTTTTCTCCTATATTCATGGAAATTTCCTTTTCCAGAAATGACATTGTCAAAGAAAGATTTTGATTCTCAATCCAAGAGAATCTGAACAATTTTTAGATCATTAATTCACAAACTCTTTCTAGGCTTGTGACAGGATATAATTTTGTAGACTTACTTTGTTCTTTCTTTGCTGTTCAGGCAATTAACCATAATGTCCAGAAGTTTAAGCCATTCTTCCCCTCTTCCAAAAAAATTGGTAGCATTTTCCCCATCTCTTCCCTCATGTCTGTCTCTACAATAACATGTCTGTAATGTGAAAATAAACTTTAAAAGAAATTATAATGATCTTTTATTATAAATACTTAGTGATTCCTTATATTATATTGTTATTTGACTATCTTTTCAAAGTGTTTTCTTATCTGTGATCTCATTTGATCTTTGCAACAGCCCTATGATGGGATAGCTAGTATTGCTATTTATAGGGAACTCATATAGGTGAAGTGATTTTTCTGAAGTTCACAGAACTAGATACTGATAGTGCCAGGATTAGAACCAAATTTCCCTGGCTCCCCAGTCTAGTCAGTCATAGTATTATACTATTCTCACAGAAATTAAGCAATTTGACTAAAAAGAGGTTTTTTTAAAAAAGCTAAAAATAGAGCCAATGTTTCTTGAGTTGCTATCCAAGATACTATCCACATTGACCCAAAACTCAACATTTCCTAAAACTCAAATATACCATCAAATTTCAGTGGTAATTTAAAAAAAAAAATTTAATTCTATTTCTTGTGCATGTCAAAGAGTGAGTGCCCTCTTTCCCCCTCCCCAGAGCCACAAAGGGCTTTAATGAAAATAACTTCTGGCAGCTGTGTTTATGAGAGACTGATGTGGGATGGGATGTGACATTTCTGTATAAATAAAATGTATAAATATATGCAGGACTCAGTACTACAAGTGAAATAAAAACTCCAAATGCTTCTTCATTTTTGACACATTGCATTGTAAGGTCACTGACTGAGATGAAATCGAAGCATAAAGTTTGAGGAAAGAGAAGGGGACCCAACATTGACTTTATTTAACCCCCCCGGGTCCTGTTACTGGGAACCTTTGCCACAGTGAAGAATATGACCAGTAGGCCATGCCGAACTAAATCTTGTGATATTCATTTCAATGCCACATTGAAGTGGGCATGTTTTTTAGTTCTCTAGTCCAGATCTCCAGAATCCCTGGTAATGCTAATTAGAAATCTGAATCTTTATAGATATTTAAATAGTTATCTTGAGAGCATGATGAACTAAAGGGCCAGGAAAAGTAAGAAGGCCACTGGAGACCTCACAGTTGCTTTAAAAAAAAAAAAAAGACCATCTATTTTGTTCCACAACAGCATTGTGGTATAGCAAAAAGGAAACAATTTGGAATTGGTCTCAGTGGGGGAAATGCAGGAGGCCAGCTATCATGGTGGTGTGGTGTGAGATGAAGTGAATGAATCTGGCTCTGGGTCTCTTCCAAGTCTGTGTCTGGCCCTTCTAAGTCTATCTCTGACTCTGACAGGCCTTGGTCTCAGTGGGGGAAGTGCAGGAGGCCAGGCCTGCCACCATGGTGATGTGAGATGGAATGAATGAATCTGGCTTTCCTTGGCTTGGGGAGTTTGAGCTCCCACCTCCAGTCTGCTTGTCTTCTTTGGCTCTGTCTCTGGCTGAGGCTCCCAGCTTATATACTGTCTTATAATTACATTATCAAAGGTGTGAATCTTGTAGAACTATATTAAGTACTAAGTAAATGTACTGAACTAGAGAACTGTTAAGCACCACGCTAAACTAGATAACCATTGTCTTTATCAGTTCCACTGACTTAACACTTTGTAAGAATCCTTGTTTCAGAGTTTTGTTCCATAACACTACAGTATTACAATAGCCAATCCTTTGGGCCCTCTGTTAGTTATAGTACCATCATATGGATGAACTATGGTGTTAAGTATTTGGGGGCTGAGACTAATAAATTGGTGAGGGCTTCAAACCAATGTGTGGGGTCTCAAACTTTCCCTTGCTATTTTTAAAACATCTTAGATTCACAAGAACTGTAAGGAACATGAAGCCCCTTTTTACAGGGAAAAATTCATTTGACAAATACTTGTTGAATATTTGTTATGTTCAAGGCCCTATGCTTGAAGCCTTAAGGCCCATATTTATAGAAATATTCCCTTTCTTCAAATAGAATGTAAACTTCTTTTGAGCAAGGTTCATGTCTTTCTCTTCCTTTGTAATTCTATCATCTAATAATGTCAAATATAAGTTCCTTTAGAACTTATTTTATTGATTGCATTTGTGCTCCTATTTCTTCACACAGTGCATGGCACATGATGATTGCTCAATAAATGCTTGTTGATTGATTGATTGATGATAGAGTAAGCAGTTAGTAAACATATATGAGATGTGATATGGTTTTCATATGATTTAGAGATAAGAAGGATCTTATAGAGCATTTAGAACAAAGACGACCTTGGGTCAGTGATTTTATTTTTAAAAATATTTTTGATATCTCCCAATATAATTGATATAAAATAAAAACTGAAGAATCCTTTATTTTATAGAGGAGAAAACAATTAAAAGGAGCCTATAACAAAATAGACTCAAACTATCATATAACCGCTTCTGTCACCTAATGTGTATTAATCCACTAATTGTTTTCTTTATAGTCCCCTAGACTCTTGGTATCATAGGAATCATGATTAAGTTTTTTATTTGTTTCATCATTTAGCACAATGCTTGGCACTTAGTAAGTGCTTAATAAATGATTTTACATTCATTTATTCATTCAGTTACTTCATTTGTAAAATGGAGTTAGTGGCAGTTCCTAGTTTATAGGTTTGTCATGAGAATCAATTGAAGCCATGAATGTAAAGCACTCCATAAACCCTAAAAGCATCGTGTAAATGTGAGCTATTATGTTTTACTTATGTCATTGTTTCCTTAGACAGTATGTCTGACACATAGACCTTGAATAATGATGTGTCTTTTGATTAATGTTTGGGATTTGCTGGACTTAAGGATAGAGAAATGAAGAGCTGGGAAGAGTCTCAGTGACAAGTGAGGTTATGTAGTGGGGCATATTGCAGTACGGGTAAGAGCAGAAGTTCTGGAGATAACTCAGTTGGAGTACAAGAGAAAAGGGTAGGAAAAGGTAAAGAATTAGATTCAAAAACACTTGTGAGTTTACCAAATTAACTAATCAGCATGTTAAAGTTAATATGTTTATTGAACTATAAGCCTTAAAGAAAGGTACATAGGCTGTCTAGAAGGAAGAGAGAAAAGGTCCAGCACAAGATGATAGCCCCAAATCTAATGAATTCACTTTAGGGGCATGAAAAAAGTTTGATTTTTAAGCTATATCAAATAAAAAAGTAAATGAGAGTATGGAGTGCTTTTCTGTTCTCCATTTGGAAGTTGCATTGTTTGAAATACTGAATATTTAAGTTTAAGAAGTAAGTTTGGCCTTTATTTGGGACGCACTCCTAATGCCAGGTCCATCCATGCTTGTTACAGCTGAATGAACAAGGGACTCCTTCCAACCTTTAGAACAAACAACCAGATAAAGAACAATACATCATCTTCAGAATACTGTACCTCTTGCAATTCCTGTGGGGCACAGTTTGCTCACATAAAGAAGGGATTCCTGCAAAAGGAAGGTTTGATCACTGCCTTAAGCCCTTCTTCCAGCTCTAATAGTCAATGGTCATAAGAGACTATACAAAGGCCATGCAAATTAGAACTCATGGGATTCAAATCAACAACTCTGTTGCTTTTGAGTACAGACTTTAATCTCTGTCCCTGTATTTTCTAAACTTGAAGGAAATATGGGTGTATACTCTGTGCCAGTTTTCTTTTCTAGCCAAATTTTCATTCTCCCCATTTAGGAACTCCACAGTGAAGGGTGACATGTTGAGATTATAATCATGGCTGTGAAAACAGTCAGTTTTTAACACTTCAGTTCTTTTTTTTTTCTCTTGTACCTGGCAAGAAAAGAGGTCGTTAGGAAGACTGGCAATTTTCACCTCAAATGAAACGTCAGATCTGATATTCCACATGAGCATCTACATCTTTGTTAAGGCCTCATTATCTCAAGAGCATGTGGATGGAGTCCAAAAGAATTATATTTTTAATATTTGTCTATCAATGTTCACAGCATATCTGCCTCTTGAAAGTTGGGGAGGGTTTGTTAGTATCGTGTCGACTTCATTAATTTGATCCAACATGTCTTGGAGGTATAGTGCCTTCAAGAGACATCATGAAATAAATTCAGAATGGGTTATGGAGATGCCTACAGAGCAAATAACACAGGCAAATTACCTCACTGCTAAGGGGAAAATAAAAATCACATAGCTCTTCCAGACAATATGACAAAAAAGAGAGGATGCATTAGAAAAAAAAGTCCTCTAGGAAATTTAATCTCCACATTTTGCATCATGTGAAAGAGCTCCTTTAAATTTATACCATTTAAATATTATTTTCAAATTAAACATGGCTCTTAATGGAAACAAATAGAAGTTCTTTAAAGTAAGATGGAGCAAAAGAAATAAGCTTTTCTTTTATTTTATACATTGTAATTTTGAGGGCTGCAGCTATGCATTTGCATTTTTATAAAAGTGGCATTTCCTTTTAATGTTGCTCTTTAAATTCAGCAAGCATTTATTAAGAACAGGACACTGAGCTTCAAGGGGAAGAGAATTTGAAGTAAAAACCAAATATGGTCACAGAACTTGAGGAGCTTGACATTTAGTAAGCTGTTAAATATAAACATACATATACAGATGCATGATATATGATAGTTAATGACTGGAAAAATCATAAAAGGATGTTCACATAGTAGGTAGTTAATATCTTTATTAGATATAGTTTAGAGCCGGGGCAGTTTTTAGTTAGTTTGAGAAAACTGAGGTAGAGCTGAAAGAAAGGAGAAGATAATTGGCAAAGATAGAAGACCGAGATACTAGTATAGGACTGCAGGATTGCCTGGACAAGGAATGGAAGCAGAAGAATGCTTTGATTAGTTATCACTGTCATCATGGCTATCATCCTGTTGCCCCAAGAGGCTTTCAGTGAGCCTACCAACGGCGAGCTTACTTGTTGTGGTACAGGAGCCACCTGCCAGTGGCTGTTGGAGGTCTAACTCAGACCTGTAGAATGGATCTCTTCATGTGAGAGGATGATGATGATAATGATGATGATGATACAAGAAGACTGAGAGGCAATTGCATTTTCTGACCTCTCTCCTCTTCCTTCCAATTTATTTCATTCCCAATCCACAAGGAACATCTATGTTAGTAAAGGTTGCTTTGAAGCTCCTTCAAGTGTTATGATTCACAGCTGTGGAAGCTTTCCGAGAATTGACCTGCCCCTTCACTTAGGCATGGTCCTTAACACTTATTTTTCAATACTTTTATTCAATTACCAAAAAAAAAAAAAAAACAAAAACAAACCTTACTTGCTCAATGGTCAAGAGAACATTAAATATAAAGGAATAGTATAGATATAGATAAAAACTTGCCCTCAAACCATTTCTATTTTAACTCCTTTGAAAAAAGATGAGAATGAGATAACAAAAGTAATAACTGATATTTATGTTATGCTTTAACATTTCAATTCAATTCAGTAAGCATTCATTAAGTGCCTACTATGTGTTAGAAACCATGTTAAGTGCTGGGAACACAAAAAGACACAAAGGATGGTCTTCGCCCTGAGGAAGCTTCCAATCTAATGGGGCACATTCAAACTATTTATATAAAGCAAGCTGTATAAAGGATAAATGGGAAATAATTAACAATTTAATAGGAACTAATTAAAAGGAAAAAGCATTGAATTTAAAGGAATTAGAGAAGAATTCCTGAAGGAGGTGGAATTTTGGGACATTTGCAAAGCATTTTACATATATTATCTCACTTGAGCTTCCCAATACCCTTGGCCAAGCAGGTGTTGCAGGTATTACCATCTCCATTTTTCAGATGAGGTAAGTGACTTGTTTATAATCACAGAGGAAGTGTTAGAAACAGGGGTTTGATTTTAACCCAGATCTGCATCATACTTCCACTGTCATGGAAGACAGTCAGAATGTGGAGAGTCCAGAACTCCAGGCTATTTATTAGGCAACAGGAAGCCATTGCTTATATGTGAATAATACAATATCAGAAAAACTTAATATGTTTTTAATATGATATGGCTAATGATTTCAAGGAACTCTAATTGCAATAATTTGGATTTGTGTGGTATCATTCCTTCAAAGAACTTAAAGAGCATTTTACAAAATATTGAGATTATTTAATGCTTTCCTCCAATAAAGTGCCCTTCTGATGCCTCATGATTCTATGGAAAGGAGTTGGGGAGGAGAGTGGAAGTCTTGAATATTGTCCAGCTAAGAATTAGTTGTGGCAGATCCTACCAACCTGGAAACTTTGAATATAACTTTAAAAAGTTTTGGCACCAAAAGCCTACCCACTAGATGGTAGTTTTCTTTTTCTAATCCCCAAGAACTCTTGAAGTGACACTAAATCATGGGAAGGACTGCCTTCTGCATCAGTGGAAGGAGCACCCGCATGAATGAAACCATGCATCTTTCATTTTCAGTATGAAAATGCAATTGTCTTTCCTATATTAGTAGAGGCCCATATTGAGTTTAAATTTTGGAGAAAGTGAATATAAAAACACCGAAGGTTTACTTTGAAACTCAGCTCCCTGCCCCACCTTTTTTATAGGAGGTCTTTCCTGCCCCACTACCTTTAACTGCTATAACCTTCTTTTCTGAGATGGGCTTCCAGCTACCTTGAATCCAAGGATATGTTGGTGTTTAACTCCTGGCTTTCTGAAAAAAAAAGGTACACAACCCACTTTTGAAATTAATCTGCATTTAACATTTTCCTCCTTAACTTTCTTAAGTCCTGATAATCAATAAAACAATAAATCATGCTGCTGTTTGTATTATTTGCAGATTTCTGCAATGTAAATTCTCACTCATTGACAATTTAACGTATCCCAGTGCAAGTTGGCTGCTACACTCCCCTGCTAGGTATATCTTGTATCACATTTAGTTACTTACAGGTTATTTTCCCCATTAGAAGGTGAGGTCCTTGAGGGCATAACTGTTTTGGTATTTGCTTGTGCCCCCATATCTTAGCACAGTGATTGGCACAAAGTAAATGCTTAAGAAATACTCGTTGGCTGAATGAATAAGTCAGTGTCTGCCACCTGAAACACCAGATTAAAGAACTATGATATATAAAGGTCAGAGAAGGGCCAGAATGAGGAGAAAACGATGTTTGCACGGATATTGTTTTACTGATAAAGTCACACCATTCCCACCTGCCTATTCCCTAAAGCTTCTGATCCTGTGTTTTGAGCAGGACAAGCAATATGTTCTCTCTCCTTTCTTCTTTTTTTTCTTCCTCTCAATCTCTTTGTGTCTGGCTGTGTCTGCATGAAGCCAAAAACAACTCTTCCAAAAATCAATCATTTCAAAAAACAATAGCCACCAAACAGGTTTACTTGATGTCATAAAAATAATCACATTGTTTTGTTTTGGGGTTTTGGGGGGAATTGTTTATGTTGGGGGGTTGTTTGTTTTAGTTTGGGTGCTTTTTTAGATGGATACCTATAGGCTTACCTTACGAATAAATAGAATAGGAGCATGTTTGCCATTTGGTGTGGTTTTAGCAGTAAACAGAAGAAATTTCTCCCTTGCTCTTCCCCCACTAAATCTTCCTCATTCATTTGCTCATTATGTTCAAAATTCCTTTAATAGAACTAATATTAATAATGATGATAACGACTGACATCTTGCTTTAAAGTTTATTTAAAAATTTTTTCACTATCATTTGATGATGATGATGATATCATAATACCTTAATATTTGCAAAAAAACCCAAATTTTACAAATATCTCATTTTATTTTCATAATAATCCTAGAAGGTAGGTATTATTATAATCCCTATTCTTTGGAATCTTCATGTTCTTTGTTTATTAGGATTAAACAACATTTAGGGAAGTTATTCTTCTTTTCATTTTGTGGGTTAGAAAATTTAGACTCATAGCAGTTAGGTAGCTGGCTCAAGGTCTCATAACGAGCAGAGTCAGAATTTATTATCAGTACTTCTGATGCCAGATTTTTTCCTTTGCTGATTACATTGTGTTTTCTGTCCCTGTGGTAGGAGTCAGATGAAACATACTAGCAACAAGGAGTGTAGTCAGTCAAAGACACAGAAGCATTGAATGATAAGGAGGGGTCCAATGGTAGACTAAGGCTAAACTTTTAGATGCTGCTTCCACTAAGTGTGGACATAAGCAAACCAAGGCACATGATACTGGTATTGACTGATTTCTTTAAGAACATTATGACCTCAATAAAGAAGGAAATTCTGCCATTCTGCCATCTGAATGAAATAGGTAACAGCTGACCAGAGAGCTGGAGACTTTAGGCCTAATTCCAGGTCGTCCAAATAAATTTATTTCCTCAAAATACGTACATTAAGATGCTATTCAGTACAGCCCGTCTTTTTAAGATTCCATTAATATTTGCCATTATTATGTCAGGAGTGATGGTCTATAATTGACTGAAGTCAGACCACAAAGAAAATCTTTTAAATGTCAGATCATGGGAACTGATAATGCTATTTAGTAACATTTTTCAAAAAGGAAAGTGAAATTCTATTAAGGCTCTCATTTTCTTGATCTGATTCATTATGTCTGTTTTCAAAGGTTCCCAATATTTTCCTAAGAAAGAGCTACTTTTGACTTCCCCAAAGTATTATGATTACTGAAGAGAAAAAGTACCAGAAGTACAAATATTGAGGTGATTGGTGATAGTTATTGGTTCTGCTTAGTGGGAAGCCTCATGAGCGGTGTTGGGAATGGAGGTAGAGTCAGGGGTCAGCTTGGAGATGGACAAATAAAATCATTACAAATCTACTGGTTCATACTAGTCAAGAGCTTGTATAGTTCTCTGAGTTCTATATTTGGGATCAAAAGATAAACTGGGTTTAAATCCCAGTTCTCTTACTACATAAGTTATTTTGGGTAAATTGTTTGTTTATGTCTTAAATGTAAGCTTGAATAATTTCTAAGGTACTTTCTAACATTAATCCTTATGAGCCTTTTATAACTCATGGTCAAGAAGTGAGGAATTGCTTGACATGAACCAGATTTAATCTTGGAAGTTTCTCCAAAAATCTTTAAACTCTTTCCCCACTCCAAGCTTTCCCTAAGAACATCAGAATTTAGCTCATGTTTAGGCCTCCAAGAAGAGAGAAAAAGAAGGAGGGGGAGAGAAAGAGAGAGAGAAGAAGAGAGGGAGGGAGGAAAGGAGGAAAAGAGGGAGGAAAGGAGGGAAGGGAAGAAAGAAAACATTTTGGTCTCCCACTTCCATGAAAGGATTAAGTCTAATGAGACATTACATATAGGACATATTGTATTTATGCCATCAGAAAATCCAAAGACCCATACCTACCCAATCATTTTTCATGTCCTGTGGGTCCCATTTGCATAAAAATTTATACAGATATTTAGCTAATATATAATAATCCTGTATGAGTTCATTCCACCCCTCTGCCCATTGCCACACAATAAGGGTGAAGGGATCAAAATTACCATAAAAGTTGTAGTTCTCCTACAATGAGCTTCCACCCCTTTGATGAGCCCTACTTAGGCCAGGGACCTTTTAGCAGAAACTATATATGGGTGATTAAATAATTAACCCTTTTTTGAAAGACCTGTATAATTCATGTATCTTAGTACCACTGCCTGACTGATTTTGCTTCTCCATATCATGTTCCTAGTTCTTATTTAAACCAAAAAACTTGCTATTGTACAGGAACTCATCATCTGGATCCAAGAGACCTAAACCAGTAATTACCATTTGTTTAAGAACTTCTCCATCACTTTGCCACTTTAGTTTTACTACTCTTAACTTGCATTCCCAGCTTTGTCTCAGAACCACTCACCATTCCACTACTGCTTTTATTATCTAATATCTCTAGGGTCACGTTAATTCTTCCTTTCTTGGTATTATGTTGTGCCCTGACACACATAATTCCTTGGAGGGAGCCACAAGGTGATGGAACTATATAGGTATCTCTCCGAAGAATGAGAGTTGCTGTATATCCAAATGGCTTTGCTTAATCTGTCTCAGATCTATTTCATCTGTGTTTTACAGCCTTCCATTTAAAGGTCAAGTCATGGGCAAAGCTCAGATATAGGACCAGCCACAATTCTACTTGTCATCCTTAATGGGGCAAGAAGATTGCCTCAAGGTAGACGAGTTCATACCTTACCAAAGAGCTAACTTTGTCAATAGGGCATGGAAAAGTATTAATAGGGAATTATCTTGATATGGATATGAGGTATTCAGGAGGATCTTACCAGGTTTTTCCTGGGCATGTGAGTTCTACTACGTTATATACTAAAATTTCATGATTTACTAGCTCAAGATTTGGAGTAATTAAAGATAGAATTTGAGCTACTATGGGTTTTTATTGTCTATAGGGAGGGGAAAGATATAGTTAAATTAATATAAATTACATATAGTTAAGGAAATTAATATAAATGATATTATTTAACTTATATAACTATGTTAGCAATGTCCATTTACATATAATCACTACTGAAAAGTCTCCTTATCTATTCCTTAAGACATTTAGGGAGAAATAGTTGACACATTTTTTAGTTATTATATCATAATTATATAAAGATTGAACATTTTTTTCTTTTTTTATAAAAATTTTCTTTTTTCTTTAAAAAAGCATCTTAAATTGAGACTTTTTAGTAACTCAGACAACTTTCCACTCAAGATTTTAAATTATTAAACATTACTTAAGAAAATTTGCATAATAAAATATCTTTTCCATCCCCTAAAAGAGAATTAAAGCCATAGAAGTAAGAGCTGGAAAATGATTTTAGGGATCATTAAATGTAACTTTACCGTTTTTCCAATACAGAAAGTCCTATAGATAGTAAATAAAAAACAAACTTGGAATTCAATTTACTCCTTCTCACTCCAGCAAACTTCGCATTGTTTTAGGTAAGTATCTGTAAATGACATAGCTGAAATAGAAATATTAAATAATTTATTTAAAACCAAGGTGAGGAGTGGCTATATCAAAAATTAGTCAGTGGGAAAGATATTTCTCAGTGTCTTATAGTTCTTAAGAAGTCCCATGACTTTTAAATATACTTAACTTTTCAGAGGAAGAAATCAATATCCATATTGAAAAAAGTGCTAAATCACTAACAATTAGAGAAATGAAATTTAGATCTATTATGTTTTTTTACCTCACACCCATCAAAGTTGATATATGAGGAAAAAAAGGAAAATGAAAATGTTGGAAAGGCTGTGGGAAAGCAGACAGATTCCATTCTGGAATGAAATGTGTAACTAGACTCAAAAAATTATTAAATCACATATTCATTGACTCAATGACTCAAGCTCTATACCCCCCGAAGAGATAAAAGAAACAAAGAAAGTACACATATATACAAAAATACTTATTGCAGGTTTGTTCTCCATGGCAAAGAATTAGAAACTGAGAGGATTAATTAGGGAAAAGATAAACAGTATTTTAGTATTTGAATGTGACATAATGAAGAAGGGACTAAGCATTTATAGCAAGCCTGACATTGTGCTAAGGTCTTTAAATAATTATCTCAAAATATTATCTCTCTTAATCTTCACAACAACCCTGTAAAGTAAGTCTTAGTATTCCTTTCTTTTCACACTTAAGAAAGCTGAGGTAAATACAAGTTAAGTAACTTGTCCATAGTCACACAGCTAGCAATTATTTAAAATTGAATTTGAACTCAGCTCTTTCTCATTTCAGACCAGGACTCTTATTTTACTGCATATTAGCTACCTCAAGAAATACAGAAAGAATGATTTCAAAGAAACTTGAGTAGACATGTGAATTGATAAAGAGCAAAGTGAGAACTAGGAAAACAATTTACAGACTAACAATATTGTAAAAATAACCAACTTTGAAAATTTTTAAAACTGATCAACATTATATGATTATAGAAGACTATTCTTCAAATAGTCTAATAGTGACCTAATAGAGAAATGATCAACTCAAAGTACAGATTGAGGCTTTTTAAAAATGGCCAATTCCTGGATCTGTTTTGTTTAACTATCCATATTTCTAACAGAGGATTTTCTTGTTTGTTTGTTTTTTTCTTTCCCCTTAGAGGGGTTAGAGGAGAAGAATAAGGAAGTGAAGGGAGACAAGATAGTTCTTTATTTGAAAAAACAACCTAAAAATAAACATAAGAAGTTTGTGATGGAAAGTGGAAGTTCATAGGAGTTTTACTCCTTACTCTGCTTCCATCTGCCCATACACGAGATAGTGTAAATGCTATCTTAAATACACATCAATGTTACATAGGAAAATGAAGATAAAGAATTTCAAAAAGGGGTTTTGGTCATTCAAGTGACCATCTTTGGGCTCTATGTAACTAATGTATTATATTTACTGATGATTCATTTCCCTCTGACTCACAAGAGGTAAAGCATGAGAATTACCTAATACTCAAAAGGTAATCTTGGGTGGAGAGTGGGAGAGGGAGAAGAGCATTGGCATTTTAAAGGCATACGTTTGACTTTTTTTGTTATTGTTGTTTTGTCCTGAAGTACACAGTCAAATGAGAGACATAATTTGATGTGAATTACCTGCAAATTGCATACTGCACTTCACGACTAAGTAGCTTTTTGCAGGGCTCAGTATGAGTGTTCTCTTTTGTTGAAATCATAGAAAATATTCTTTCCGAATTGTTAAGATTTTCCATGATGCATAAAAATGAGGCTTAAATTACCTCAAAGGTGACAAGAATGTTAGACAATTCATGAAACTTTATAACTGTGTATATGTTTTAAGAAACCTTTTAGTTTGAAATCTCTTGTTCTGAGAAGAAGAAAAAAATAAAAGGAATTCTATCTAGTCGTTTTTGCAGTGCAGAGTGGCTGGGAGACCACAGTAAGCCTTACATAGAAACCCCAAAAAGCTTTCCTCAAAAAGCAGAGAGCTAAAAATGCATTTCACAACCCCCAAAGTACTCCTGTAATACAAGAGAGAGAGCCTCAGTTGTTGTATAGTTAGGATTTGGAAATGACAAAAACTAGAATAATGCCCTTGCTTTAAGACACTGAACCACTGTGAATTTCTATTGGCCTTGTAGACTGAGGGGGTAGATTCCTGGAACTAGTGGCATTTCTTACTTTTTCAAAGACCCTTGCCTCTTCTTCAAGATTGTAATAGAGTAGGGAAAAAATATACACACATATATTTGTAGAGTCTATATACCATACTTGAAGGGCTCTGGAAATAGCATCTTGTTGTAGTGAAGGATCAGCTAGATTAAAATTCACTTTTGCCAAACTGTTGAGTAGTTTGGGATCTACAGTAGTAGCCCTTTTCTTCCCTTGAACTCACTCATTACCACACCTTTGGCTGATTTATAGCTGACTTCTCATTTTGCCCCAGGCAATTACAATTACTTTCTCCTACTCTTTAAAAACAGTTCTGAAAGCATCTAAAGAATTGGACTTCCTATTTACTCACTCCATATCTCATATGAGTCTATCCAGCTGTTTAAGTAATAGAGGGACTCCAAATACAATCATTTTCAGAGGGTAACAAAAACCTTATGTCAGAGTTGTTGAACATAAATTAAACCAGGGAAGTTTCCTGTTATTGGAATTGGAACATGAAAGACACACTGAGATTAAGAAAACAATGAATGGAAAGGAGAAATTGTTGTAACGGATGAGAGATTATCTTGCTTTTGTGGCCACCCAGATAATACATTATATTCATGGCTTACTTGCAGATGGGCATTAGAATGTCCTGGACCATTCTAGTTTAGAAAGAACTATATTCATCTCAACTGTCAAATTTATGGATTCATGGCATTTGTTAGAAGGACTTTTTTTTCTTGGCAATGTATGTATATACTTATTTCCTGAAAGTAGATATTATCTGCTAACACATTCATTCACATTAGCATTTCTTTGGGAAAATGCATTCAGTGAAAATATGTATCAGAACAAATGTTGAATACTTCTTGGCTATTCTTTAAGATTATCCCCCCCTTTTTTTTTCATAAAGACCATAGTTTATTAAAATGTGAGTTACTGTCTCATTCAGCTCTGGCAGAGATTCACTTCATCTGAATTTGATATATTTTCTTCCAAGAAGATGTTTATGTGAATTATATGTTGGGCAAAAATATACTATACATACACACACACACACACACACACACACATATATATATATATATATAAACATGTGTGTTTTTATATGTATGCAAACTGTTGGATAGATAATACACAGAAAAAAATATGTTAACCTTGACGTTCATATTTTCACATCTTATAAAATACTGAATTTCATTAGAACAGCTTAAAAACTAAATGGCCTAAGAAAGAAAATATGCTCGGGTTATACCTCTATCATTGAGAATTTTTCTTTCTCTTAGACATAACCATTGTGTAACTGCTTAACAATAACTTCAAAACTTTTCAAATTATATATAGTCCAAGATTCAGTTTTCTGATAACTAGCACCAAACCAAGAGAGGAGTAATCTTCAAATTCTTTCTGGGAAAAAACAATATAAACTATGTAAGAGAGAGTAGGTAAAATCAAAAAATGACTACAGGTTAGGGTCTCTAGAACTCCAGAAATTCCAATCACAAGTTCAAATCCTTCCATCTCATTCTCATCTTCTTAGTCTATTCTTCATCATGATTGAAACTTCCAGTCTTTCCACCACTCCTTATTTTCTCAATTCATTATTTCCCTCCCATTGCCATAAATAAGGACATAATCATTTTTTTCCCTCCAAATTACTCCTGATTAGTAGAAACATCCTGTAACAGATATGCTTAGTCGAGCAAAACAAATTTCTACATTGGCTATGTCATAAAATATATTCCCCAATTCTTTATCTTGAATCCATTACAACTCCTTAAAGAAGTAGACAGCATACTTTTTCCTTCATTCTCTAGATTCCTGTATGGGATTGATCAAAGTTCTTAAGTGCTTCATAGATCCTATTCTCAGTAAATTAATGTTCCTGTTTTCCTAGATCCAGATCCTGTTTCCTTCCTTTCTTTTGTATTCTTGACTCTATAGTTAGCTAACTATACCAATCTCCATCTTCGGTCCCTCTTCCTCATTTTTCCTTTGTTACTCATATCTCATCAGACCCCAATCTTTCATTTGTCCTCCATCCCAGTTTCTCCTGTGCCCATCTGTCATCTCTATTTTCTGCACTGAGTATCACATTACCATGTTGACTGGATCCAATACAAATTTATGTTTTCTAATCTCAAATAGAGAATCGACAATAGTCTAATCTATCTAATATTTAAAATATAGAATATGCACTATTTATATATAATTATATACATATAATTATACATAACTTATATAGACTGTAATATATAATAATATATGTAATATCTAGTATCTAATATCAATCTCTAATTGCTACACAACAGCCATTTTATTCTTTCTTGATTGACTCTCTAGCACTTCAGCAAACTGTTCCAACCTTCTCTCTTCCCTAAAACTTGACCTTCTTTATCTATCATAAAGATAGCACTCATCTCTATTTATGTTTTTGATCTTATCCTTTTCCCATTAATTATTCCAGAAACCTACCCATTGATCTTCACTCTACTCTCTCTTCCTCTCAAATCACACATACAGGTCAATCTTCATTCTTATCAACTATTTTACTTCTCTGAGCCTACAGTCATCCCTTTGTCTTCCTTATTCTTCAAAAACCTTGGCTTCTCCCTATCCTTTCTTTTCATGGCTAAACTCATAAAGAAAGTGCTCTATACTTATCACTTCTACATCATTTCCTCATTTCCCACTCACTTCTCAAACTCTTGCAATTTGACTTCAAATGAAATTTCTTTCTCCAATCTTATGAACAATCTTTCCAAAGATAATATGTTAGCTTTTTTCAGTTCCCACCCTTCTTGACCTGCATGATTGGAACACATTTTCCCTTCCCAACCCTTATATACTACATTTCCTGGAAAGGACTCATCCTGAATCATTTGCTAATGGTCTCTTCTTCTTTCTTAAATTATCTCATATTTATGTATTTATTGATATGTTGTACCCTTCCCTCCTACTGTTTATTCCTTTCTTCTTATCCCTGGCTCTCAGCCCAATGCTTGGCAAAAGTAGGTGCTTAATAAATGCTAACTGACTGACCATAGGCGGGCACTGTTTCATTTCTGCTTGCATACTCCCAATGTTTTTCCCATATAAGAGAAGATTAATAAAAATATAATGAATTGAATTACAGCAAGGATCAATTCTCCAGCTGTCATGACCTGTTTTTTTATCTCAATTCTATGAGATATTTTTATCTCAATTCTATGAGATATTATTGCCCAAGTTTTTTGAAGATTCCTCCTTGATGATAGTCTTACTATTAATACCCATAGACTGAGAAAGTATATGACAAAAAGTGATGATGAATTCACTAACACTTTTAAATAAGTTTCTATTAATCACTATAAATCTGAAAAATATGTGTATAGAACAGATTATTTTTTTCAGCCTACAAAATGTTTGATTGCTTATTTGGTATGCTGAGTCATATTTAAGCAAATGATAATGATATTCCCTCCTTTGGTAATGATCCACCCTCCCAAGAATCTCTGTGCTAGATAGAGGTTCTGTGAACTGGTCTCCTGGATATTGATGTAGTGCCTGATAGAGTCTACTGTAGATATAGAGAAAGGGACAATGATTTCATTGGTATGGAAGATTCTCAAGTAAGAAAACTTCCTCCACCAGTGTGGGTTGGAACATTTTCCACAACTTTGAAAATTGCTTAAAGCAGAAAGTTTAAATTATGTCAGAGGCAGTAATCCTGACTCTGAGACTAGCTCTGTGTACATTATGGCACACTACCTCTTTGCTCTAGTCTGCAGACATATAGATGCCTTATAGTCTGTCTATAGCAGGGCTTATTAAACATTTTCCACTTGACAACCCCTTTTCACTAAAGAAAATTTTATACAATTCCATCTCAAATCTGAGCTAAGATATTTCTGGCAGTGTTTGTGCATTGACAATGCAAAGTGTGCATGTTGTATGTTCCGAACTAAGGCTAGAGTGAAGTTGAATAAAGCAACAGGCAAATGCTGCCAGAAACACCTCAGATTCATTACATGTTTGATTTTTTTATTAATTTTTGGTCATTTTGTTCAGAAACCTTTTATTGTTACCATTTTTCATGACACCCCACATTCAGTTATGCAACCCCACATGTGCTCTATTTTATTGATCATGTTGGAAGAGAAAAATCAGAGCAAAAGGGAAAAACCATGGGAGAGATTAAAAAAAAAAAAAGGAAAAAAAAGAAGTAAACATAGCATGTGTTGATTTACATTAGGTCTTTTTTGTTCTTTTTCTGGATGCAGCTTGCTTTGGATCATGAACCACTAAGAAGAACCAACCCTAGTTGATCATCGTACAGTCTTGCTATTATTATGTACAATATATTCCTGGTTCTGCTTATTTTGCTCAGCATCAATTTGTGTAAATCTTTCCAGACCTTTCTAAAATCAGCTTGTTCATTTTTTTATAGAACAATATTCCATTAACTTCATATACCACACCTTGTTCAGCCATTCCTCAACTGATGAGAACCTACTCGTTTTTCAATTCTTTGCTACCATAAAAAAAGCTGCTACAAACATGTAGATGTGGTCCTTTTCTCTCTTTTATGATTTCCTTGGGATACAGATCCAGTGGTGAATTGCTGCATCAAAGGGTATGCACAGTTTGATTGCCCTTTGGGCATAGTTCCAAATTGCTCTCTAGAATGGTTGAATCATTTCTCAACTCACCAACAATGCATTAGTGTCCCTGTCTCACATCTTTTACATTTATCATTGTCTTTTCCTGTCATCTTAGCGAATCTGAGAGATATGAGGTAGTAGCTCAGAGTTGCTTTAATTTGCATTTCCCTAATTAATAGTGATTTAGAGCATTTTTTCATATAACTATAGATAGTTTTAATTTGTTGTCTAAAAATTGTCTGTTCATATCCTTTGACCATTTATCAGTTGGAAAATGACTTGTATTCTTATAAATTTGACATAATTCTTTATATATTTTAGAAATGAGACCTTTATCAGAAACACCAGTTGTAAATTTTTCCCAGCTTTGTACTTCCCTTTTAATCTTGTTTTTGTTCGTTTAGTTTGTGCAGAATTTTTTTTAATTTAATGTGATCAAAGTTATCCATTTTGCCTTTCATAATGTTCTCTAGCTCTTCTTTGGTCATAAATTTCTCCCCTCATCAAAAATCTGATAGGTAAATTATCCCTTGTTCTCCTAATTTGTTTATGGTATCATTCTTTATGTCCAAATCATGTATCCATTTTGACCATTATGACCCATTTGATATGGGGGTGTGAGATATAGATCTGTGCTGAGTTTCTGACATATTATTTTCTAGTTTTCCCAGCAATTTTTGTCAAATAGTGAGTTTCAGGATTTATCAAAAACTAAATTACTATAGGGCTTGATTATTTTGTCATGTGTATCTAATTTATTTCACTGATCCACCATTTTTTTTGGAGACAATTGGGTTTAAGTGACTTGCCCAAAGTTACACAGCTAGAAAGTGTTAGGTGTCTAGGGTCACATTTGAACTTAGATCCTCCTGGCTTCAGGGCTGGTGCTCTATCCACTGTGCCACCTAGCTGCCCCTACCATTCTATTTCTTAGTCAACATCCAATTGTTTTGATGACCACTGCTTTATAATATAGTTTTAGGTTTGGTACTAATAAACCACTATCCTTTGTATTTTTTTCCACTAATTCCCTTGATATTCTTGATCTTTCTTGTTCTTTCAGATGAAATTTGTTGTTGTTTTTTTTAGTTCTATAAATTTTTTTTTGACAATTTGATTGGTATAGCACTAAACAAGTAGACCAATTTAGGCAGAATTATCATTTTTATTATATTAGTTATCTACCTTGAGCAAGTGATATTTTTTAATTGTTTAGATTTGACTTTATTTGTATGAGAAGTGTAATTGTGTTCATATTCTTTTTGGGTTTACCTTGACAAGTACTTTATTTTGTCTATAGTACCCATATAGGGCTTTGATCCACAGTTTAAGAAGCTTTAACCTATAGGCTAGTTAACATTTTAGGGCTCTTCATGGTTATTTTTATTTTTCAAATTAGTTTGAAAATATTATCAGTATATTTGTTAAAATAGCCTGAAAGGGAAGCTAGGTAGCACATTGGGTAGAACATTGGTCCTGGAGGCAAGAAGACCCAAGTTCAAATGTGATCTCAAACTCTTGATACTCATTAACTATGTGACCCTAAGCAGATCACTTAATTCTAATTTCCTTGCAAGAAATAAAATATTCTGCATTACACTTAGTAACTGTCATGTAGCATGTTAGTCAGCAAATAAACCTTTATTTAGAGTCTACTATATTCCAAATTCTATGCTAAGCACTGGAGATACAAATAAAAGCAAAAACAGTGCTTGCTCTCAAGAAGTTCAGTCTAATGAGGCAGAACATATATGAACAACTATGTGCAAACTACATGCAGGACAAACTAAAGATAACCAATAGAAATAAGAGACTAGAATTAAGGAGGACTCAAAAGATTTCTTGTAGAAAGAAGAATTTCACTGGGACTTTAAGAAAGCATTGAAACTAAAAGGTGGAAATAAGAAAGGAGAGAATCAGACATAGTGGAGCAGACAGTGAAAACACTCAGAGGCAGGAGATGGAGTGTCTTTGTATGAGCAGTGGTAAGAAAGTCAATGTCATTGAATCGAAGAAATTATGGCAAGAAGAGGATGGAAGGAGGATATGAAGTATAAAAAGACTGGAAATATAGGTACAGAGTAAGTTATAAAGGACTTTGGATGTCAGGGTATGTTATATTTGATCCTGAAAGTGATAGGGAACCCCTAAAATTTATTGAATAGGGGATGACATGATTGATGGAAATAATCATAAAAAATTTTGAAATGCCCCCCTTAGTGTGACAAAGGTACATCCAAATTAGTGTCCTATCTCAAAAATTTGAATCAAGAAGTCATTTAGTGACTGCTTAACTTCCACAGTGCTTTCACCCAAGGCTTGGTAGATATTGCCTTATGTATTCATTAAGAATTCATCATCCATGATTTCTTCTAACTCTTTTCTGTCATATTCTCAGTCAATACAATCTCAAGAATACTATTTTCTGAGGCAGAAGGTCTCACTTCAAATGTTAGTTCTGCCACTTACTTGAGCAAGTCAGAACTCTGGATCTCAGCTTTCTCATTTGTAAAACAAATAATTTAGACTCAATAGCCTCTGTGGTACTTCTGAACTTTAAATCTGTGATTCTGTAATTCATGTTTCCAGCTCAGTGAATTAGCATTTCTGTATATTAATTGTTGTGTCCTGCTTTCTAGAGCCCTCAAGCTGGGGCAGCAAAACGTACCGTGCGTTCTAGAGCCTCCATGCCAAGGTGGTTAAAATATACTGTCTTAGTAGAGAAGTGATGAGGTAGGACTCCTGAGGATGGTGGAAATATGGAGTCTGTTTATTCCCACTTTTTTCACCCTTATATACCCTCATACCCTTATAACCAAAACAACACTGCACATGCTCTAAGTATATACTGGGCACATGGGACCACATAAACAACTTGCTATTGTATGTAGTTTGCCACCTGGTATCACTCTTCCACCTGGTATCACTCTGCTTCAATCACAAAACAGATTGTCACCACCCCCTGATTTCTCAGGAAGACTGAGAGCCCTTGGGGGAGATGGGGAACCGAACCAGACATTGTCAGCGGGTTCCCTCTAGGCTGAAGAGTTTTATCCCTCACCCAGAGTTCCCCCACTATCTGTGGCCCTCTACAATTAGTTAAGAGTCTCAAAAATTCAGAAGAAGATTTCTTTGTTCTGGTATATGGAACTTAGTAAATGAAACAATGTTTACATTCCCCATACTCTTCATTATTTAATACATTCTGCAGATCTCCTTTTAGTCTTCTTTTCCCAAAGTCTTTGGCATTATCAGATGATTCCACATCAGAAACTGATATGACACTATCACTGAAAATGAAAGAAAAAAGTTTATCTGCTTCTCCTTAGACCTTAAGGACCATGGGACCTTTCCATCTGCCTTGCAACTGAAATCTTCCATATGTATTTCCTTCCTCCATTAGAATGTGAGCTCCTTGAGAGTAGGGACTGTTTTGCTTTTCTATTTGCATCTTCAATACCTAGTGCAATACTTTGTACAGAACAAATGCTTAATAGGTGCTTCATTCATTCATTCATTTATTTGAAACCAAAAATAATATTTTTAACAATGTGGTATAGTGAATAGAGAACCAGTCTTGGAGCCAGGATAATGTGGGTTCAAGTACTGTCTCTGACACTCATTAACTAAGTGATCCTCAGTAAATCACTTAACCTCTGTGAATTTGTCCATTTGTAAAATCTGAATTACTGTGAGGCTTAAATGAGATAATGTGTAGAAAGCACTGATTTAAACCTTTAAATGCTATATGAATATTACTTATTAGCTATAGGATGATGATTAATAACTAATATCTACCTAAGATATTTATTTGTTTATATATTATTTTATTTATATACCGATATGATTTTTCATAATCTTGCCTCATTTAAATCCAATTCACACACATGTCAAGACATCACCCATCACATTGTGATGTCATTGGTTTTCTTCAAAAAAAAATGAAAAATGAATAATACTTCCTCTTTATGTGTCATCTTCCCCCATTACAATATAAACATAGTGCTATGTCTGGCACATTATAAGTGCATAATGAATGTTTCTTCATTCTACCTATTTATCATCTATCCTTACATCCACTGTCCATTCATCAATCTTTTCATCCACGCATGCATTTCCAACTCTGTAGATCAAGCTAGAATATTACTTATATGGTTACTGACATATGGTGACTGCCATATCGAATGGTAGAGTATTGAAATTATAAGCTTCTTCTTCCTGATCCCTACAAATATTCTCTTGAAAGGGAGGGTAGACTTTGGAGATTTAAACATATATTGAATATAGAAATTAGTTAATCTAGCAACATCAGGTGGTGGGTTTTGTTTGCTTTTTATTTGATTCCCCCAATGGAAATATACCAGCAGAGTCTGCACTGCTAAGTTAGTACATTTCCTGCCAAGAGACAAAGGGGCTTGCCAACATTTCCTAAAAGAATCAGAATTTTTGTGAAGCTCCTGGAGTTCTACAAACTGTTCATTAATTCACTGGCAGTTGGCTGCCCTGCTGCGTGTTCCTCAGTGTTGTATCCTCGCCTTCCCAACATCTGCTTGGCTAAGGTACAAGGCATGTTAGTGAAAGTTACCTAAGCTTTTAATAGGGTCCAGAAGCATTTGCAAATATAAAATAGCAACTCTCATGGATTTCATTGCTGTTGTGATAATTTCTTTCCTCCATCCCAACTCCCTGGCTTTTAGATTTCTTTTCATGCATTGTCATCTACCATTATTTTGTGTTGTCCTGATACAATTAGAATGAAAACACCTTGAGTTCCTTGCCTGTCTTTTATTCTATTTGTGACCTTTCAATTCCTTTTTAGATTCCTCACACTGAATTCAGCCCTAAATGCCAATCCAGTTTAATATGACCTATCAGAGCTTGTGTTCCTTTGGCATAATCATATGCTCACAGTTAAATCTCCACTCCACAAGGAAATTTTAGTGGCTAGAATATACTAAAGTATATTCTAGTAGGCACTTAATATTTCTTCTATTAAAGATAAGAGAGAAACATGGAACTAAATCAAGGAACAAATAGACCAAAGAAAGTAGGTTTTATTTTTCCTTTATATCATGTATGTAAATTACATTAACATTAATATGAGCTCTGCATACAAATAGCAAAGAAAATGAACTTTAAAGCCACATAGCTAGAGTTACCACCCAGTCTGCTATTTTCAAAACAATTATCACAACTAGAATTGTGGAGATATTTAGTTTAGGGTTTTATAGATCACCTTGGAAATAACAATAAAGGTAAAATCAGACACATAAACAGACCCTTTAGCATACTTTGGGGCATAAACTAAGAATGGGTAATTTGTTATTTAAATAATAAAGCCAAATTGAAACTTTTCATTCAGACATAACAAGTTTCTTTTCTCCTGCTGAAAATTGTTTTATCATCTAGGAAGTTCAATGAAGTCATTCGTTGGTTTTGTCAGGAGTCCTCGTACCATAGATTTTGCTGATTGTGGTACATAGCTTTGTTTATCTCTCCTTGTTTCTCCTGCACCAGTCCAAGCAAAATTTAACTGGTCAAAGAAAAATATGGTCCATAAGATTCAGTGAAACAAGCCCAGTATCAAACAATAAGTATGTAAGACAGGATTTGGTAATCTGACTCGATTTAGTGTGCATAATTTGAGCACCTATCATATGTCTGTGTGCCAGCTATGTGGATACATAGCTAGAAATACATACCTAGAGATTCAAAGATAAAAATGAAAACAGAACCTGCCTTCAAAGAGTTCATATTCTATTAGGAGAAAACAACTAATATAGTCAGGTAAGTTTAAACAAAATATAGAGAAAATACACACCAAGTAATTTTGGTGAGGGGAATGACAGGGAATATCAAAGGTTCTCTATTCTAATGTCTTTTTGCAATCTCTATATTTCTTGACCTCTCTCTAACTTTTGACAATTTTGACATGCTTCTTTTTATAATCTTTCTAAACTTCCACTTTCTATGGCATTGCTCTGTCTTAGTTTCCTCATATTCTATCTCTCTATTCCTCAATTTCTTTTGTTGAAACATCATACTTTCTAACTGTAGGTACTCCCCTAGGCTCAGTCCCAGTTTTTTTTTTCTCTTTTCTCTATACTTTTTTCTTAACGACCTCATCAGATCCCATGAATTTTATTATCATCTCTATGTTGATGACCATTGTGTCTGTATAGCTAACCTTTCTATTTTTTTCTGTACTACAGGTGCACATCCCAAATAGTGTATTAGACATTTGAAACAGGTGATCCCAAAAGCATCTCAAATTTTAAATGTAATTCATTTCCCCCTTCTTATAAACTTTGTTATTACTCTTGAGAATATCATCATCCTTTTTATCACTTGTTTGCCATCATGGATTGTATTCAGTTCTTTTTTATTTTTTTTTAAGTTACACATGCATATTCATTTTTTTTACATATTTCCATATGAGTCGTGTTGGGAAAGAAAAATCACAAGAAAAAAAAAAGAAGGAAAAAAGTGAAAACACTATGCTTTGATCTGCATTCAGTCTCCATAGTTCTCTCTTTGGATGAAGATAGTATTTGCTATCAAAAGTTTATTGGAATTGCCTTAGAACACTCAATTGCTAAAAAGAGCCAAGTCTATCATAGTTGATCATTACATAGTCTTGCTGTTGCTGTGTATAATGTTTTCCTGGTTTTGCTCATTTCATGCAGCATCAGTTTATGTAAGTATTTCCAGGATTTTCTGAAATCACCTTGTTCATCATTTCTTAGAGAGTAATAGTATTCTATTGCTTTTATGAACTACACTTTATTCAGTCATTCCACAACTTATGGGCATCCTTTTCATTTTCCAATTCTTTGCCATCACAAAAAGAGCTGATTATATTCAGTTCTTCACTTGACCTATTCCATGTAGACAAGTTTTCTGTCTCCACAACATCTCTCACTTCTATTTGTTCCTTTCTACTCATATAGCCATCACTCCATTTCAGACTCTTGAGAACATCTCTTCCCTCAACTTCTGTGATAGCATTCTAATTGGTATTCCTGGCTTAGTCGCTCCTCACTCCAACCATCTTCCACACAGTCATCAAAGTGATTTTATTATATCTCATTTGCAACCATATCAATCCCCCACTCAGTAAACTCCAGTGGCTCTCTATTATCTTTAGAATTGAATAAAAAATATCTCTCTTTTGATACTGAAAGCCCTTCACAGCCTGCCCATTCTACCTTTACAGATTTATATACTACTTCCCTTCACATACATTGCAGTCCAGCTAAACTGGTCTTTCTGTTCCTGACACCTTATGTTCCACCTTTACACTGACTTGCATTTATAACTTAAGTGTACCTCTCTTAGACTCCAAATCTTTTTTCAAAGCTCATTTCAAGTTCTCCTTATGAAGAGGTCAAGGCTTCTGCATGGAACCTTTCCTTGGCCTCTCCAGGTACTAGTTCACTAACTTGTCTTGTTATCTTGTAATTACCTTTGTATGTTCATATTTTGTGCCTTATTAGGCCATAATTACCTGAAGGATGGGACTTATTTTCTTTTGTGGTTAAATTGCTATGACTGGTACACAATAAATATTTAATAAGTGCTCATAGATTAAGTGGGAAAAGATTTGATAATGGCTTTTTTACATGTTTAGTTCTTTTAAAAAAGAAATGGGGGTTACACAAGACCAGGAGCCTTCCTTTTAACTAATCTTACACAATATAGTGGGCAAGTCATTTAACTTTGTCATCTCCAGTTTCCCTTTATATCAAATAAAAATAATAGTTTCTACCTCCCAGGATTGATAATCAAATAAGATAATATTTGCAAAGTGCTTTGCAAACCATAATGCACTATATAAATGTTTAAATATTATTGCCTATTATTATTAAAGGGATTTCATTATTGTGAAGAAGGTAGTATTTAGATGACACTACTTTAGAGAAACAATCCCATTACTGAGATAGCTAGTATATAGAAAAGTATGAACTTGCTGACTCAGGTTATAGTTTAATCACTGATTTCATTTTAATTTTACTAAATAAGCCATAGTGTCATTTTTAGGAACTATTTCAAGTACAAAGAGGAACTTTATGTGAAAATAGATTTAACAATGTAAAATAGGGTAGTGCTTCATTTCAGGCAAACAAACCCACTTATGGTTTTTAAATTTCCAACCAAATGATTTGGAAATTTTTTCTCCCCCTAAAGCATGATCAAAGGCAAGCCTTGACAGGTAGCATTTATCACAGGTAGTACCTTCTAGTCAGTAAGCACTCAATGAGGCAAAAAAAAAAATTAAAATTGTAGTTTATAGTTACATGATAAGCTATTGCATCTGGAGCATTAAAAGGCCTTTTTATTTCCCCCTCCCTCACAGGACTTAACTTATATCAAAGGCAAGGAGGTTTCAATATTAAAAATCTTTTCCCAGAAGGAAATAAATTTAATTTAGCAATAGATTAATTTAATCCTAGAATTTAATACTGACAAGGACCTTTAAGATCATCTAGTCCAGTTGTTTCATTGTATAGATTAAAAGGAAAAAACTATCAAAGCTCTGTAAATCTTATTCAACCGTTAAGACCTGCCTGAGGTCTCACATTTTTCATATCATTCTCAACTAGCATAGGACTCTCCTTCCTACAACTCTTATAGTATTGTACATTCCTCAGTTGACACTTAGCATAATCAAATATTTAGAACAATGTCTCATTGACTTGGGTTGTTCATTCCAATGCTGAAGGGTGCAGCCCACTCATGCCTGCTGCTTTTGCTTAACTCTAAATTATGTTCTTCCATCAGTCTACCACAAGACATCTTTACAGTATGCTGGTAGTCATGCTGCCCTTCTGATATCTCCAGAACTCCAATAAAACATTCAGGTATCTCACCTCTCTCTTCTCACACACAACTTTTTCATTCATATTTTTAATGATGACACATTTTACTCAAGTTCTTCAAAGTTTCGCTGGCTTTTTTCTCATAGCAAGGTTTTTTGTCTGTTTCAACCTGCCAGTGTCTACCATATATTTCTTTGCACTCATGTGATATTCCTTTTTATTTCATCATATCTCATTGTACAGATTAAAAACCTATCTAAATCGCAATCTGGAATTATGCCCAAAAAGTTATCAAACTGTGCATACCCTTTGATCCAGCAGTATTACTTCTGGGCTTATATCCCAAAGAGATACTAAAGAAGGGAAAGGGACCTGTATGTGCCAAAATGTTTGTGGCAGCCCTATTTGTAGTGGCTAGAAGCTGGAAAATGAATGGATGCCCATCAATTGGAGAATGATTGGGTAAATTGTGGTATCTGAATGTTATGGAATATTATTGGTCTGTAAGAAATGACCAGCAGGATGAATACAGAGAGGCTTGGAGAAATGAAATGAGCAGAACCAAGAGAGCATTATATACCTCAACAACGATACTGTTTGGGGATGTATTCTGTTGAAGTGGATTTCTTTGACAAAGAGAATTGATCAATGATGGACAGAAACAGCTACACCCAAAGAAAGAACACTGGGAAATGAATGTAAACTATTTGCATTTTTGTTTTTCTTCCCGGGTTATTTTTACCTTCTGGATCCAATTCTCCCTGTGCAACAAGAGAACTGTTCGGTTCTGCATACATATATTGTATTTAGGATATACTGAAACATATATAGGACTGCTTGCCATCTAGGGGAGGAAGGAGGGAGGGAGGGGAAAAATCGGAACAGGAGTGAGTGCAAGGGATAATGTTGTAAAAAATTACCCTGGCATGGGTTCTGTCAATAAAAAGTTATTATAAAATTTTTAAAAATAGCACAGAATTCATTTTTCTGAGTGGATGTAAAAGATGTTATAATTATTCTTTTAATCTTATTGTGTGGAATGTAATCTGGTGTGTGTTTTCTTAATGACATCAATAAAATAAAATAAAATACATATAATGCCTCTGGGACAAAAAAAAACTATCTAAATCATATTCAAGATTCAAATAGGATACATCAAGATCTAGCTGAAATCCTAGATTTTTCATGTCATCCTCATCTTACATAGAACTCTCCTTCCTAATAATGCTTAGAATATGTATGTATCTATCTTATGTATCTATGTAGATACATAAATGGAAGGATGGGTGGATGCAGATATCTATTTTTATTCACATATACTTATATTTATCTTTATCTCTCTGTGTGTATGTATATAAAGACATAAATATGTATATATGCATATAGGTAAGCATATGTACATACATAAATATAATATGTTTGTGAAAAGGCACTTCTTTTCTGCTATAGGGAACAATCCAGACAAAGATGACAGGAAATGGCACATCTGTTTTGGGGAACAACTAATGGATCATTATGATTGGAATGTAGATATATATATGTGTGTGTATGTGTGTGTGTTTATAAACACACATATAGATATATATACATATATGTATATATGTGTATCTACAAGCAAGCTCTATAAATTATTTGTTGAGTCAAAAAACATTTATTAAGCATTTACTATGTGCTAGACACTGTGCTAAAATTTAACTGCATGTCATAATCTGAGCAATAGATATTCTTCTCTATATTTTCCCCATGTTGGATGATTAAGGCAAACACTTTTGAGTGGTTACAGATCTCTTACAAGAGTCTCTGCAATGTTCCAAAGCTTGATAAAAAAAATAACACAATGTCATCTGCAAATAGGAGCATCTGGAGGACCTCATAATTTATGGGAAATCTCTTTTCAGCTTGGATTCTCTTCTGGATCTCTTCCATGGTGGTGGCAAATACCTTTGGCAAGAAAATGACTCCCTGTTTTATGCCTTGCCTGGCTCTTAAGATATTATTAACAGCTATACTGCTAGTATGTTTTTAGATATGTGGAATATCTCTCTGACTTGATTCAATTCAACAAGTATTCATTGAACGTATGTATCATACAGATGCCTATGCTAGGTGTTGAGAAAATTGTGAAGATATATTAGAAATTGCCCCATCCTTTAGGAGTTTTCAGCTTAATAAGGGAGATAAGATGGATACAAATACCTAGAATACAAAATAAGTACATGAAAGACATACAAATAAAAGAAAAAGATGAGATCACTTGTAGTTAGAAGGAAGCAAAGACTATATATGTCCATGTTATCCTAAAATTCTAGATGTTCAAGAAGCATTTATTGATTAAATATGTTTAAAAGGAATCCCATTGCTTTTGGGGCTTTAGGAAAAATGCCATTACATTTTTGGTTAAAACTTCAGACTGATAACGAAAATTTTGAAGTACACTATACCAATAGGTAGTAAAAGTCATACAACTAATCATACATTTTGACACAACAATTCCATGGCTCTCTGTGAAAAAAAATTAAAAGTAAAAATCAACATTTATATAAAAAGTTATTCATAGCCATTTTAATCATAATAAAGAAAAGTTATAACAAATTCTGTGCCTCCAAACTGGAAAATAGCTAAATGAATTGTGGTATACTAATGTAATGGAATAATATAGTGCTTCAAAAATTAAATAGAAAACATATAAGGAAATCTATACAGACCTATCTGAGATGATTAAGAGTGATATCATCAGAACCATAACTAGAACTACACAGTAACCACAATTTTATTTTAAAAAAGAAAGAAAGGAAAGGAGGGAGGAAATGGTGAAGGCAAAGGGAATAGAATTTCAGCCATGTCTGAGAGGGGATTAAAAAATGACTTCTTTGCTCATTTTTGCTTGTTAATTCTCTGGTTCTGCCTTGTTTAATGCTGGGAGGTTTGGGTAAGATTTTATCTCTCTTGTGTATTTATTTCTATTGATTATTAAGTTAATCCTTCTTTTAAATAAACATTTAAGTATTGATTGACTAATGTGTAAGTGAGAAAAAATGTCTCCTTTTGTTTTTTTAAACAGTAGTCCATGATAACTAGCTTTGTTCTGTTACTGAGAGGGAAGAAAAAGGAAGTGAAAACATAAATGCCATCTTATTTAATTTGTTTCTTTTTTTTCATTAGATGAAGTTAGTGTTATTCCACAGATATAGTCATCTGTTAATTAAGGATGGAGGAAATGTTAGATTCAAATGGTGAGCCTGTGGTCTGTGCTGGCCTGAATTGATTTCACTATAACTATGAAAGTTCTTATTTAAGGTTCAGGAAATCACAGTACAATTGAGTAACTTTCAACCTGCTCATCTTGGAACACAGGCTCTAAATACTCTATTAAAACAAGTTCTAGATAATAGTTGCTCCTTAATGAGTGTGAAGCTACCATGTTCTACATTTGTGAAACAGAATGAATAAAGGGAAAGTATATCTAGACCAGAAATGTTTCTAGTGAATGAGAAACAAATCCCTTGAATCATCCTCCTATTTATTCCTCCTATCTCTTGCTATGTTTTTTTTTCCTTTTTTTCTTTCTTTTGATTATACTATGCAGACAGAATGATCAGTCTTTTTCAGAGCTACTCCAAATTTTAAAGCATAGGTGACTTGACATATTCCACTTAAGATGGGTTTTATTGTTAATTCATTCAGCAAGTCCATCAAATATGTACTATATACAGGTTCCCAAGCAAAGCAGAAGGGGAAACAAGGAAAAATAAAACATAGTTTCTGTCCAGAAGGAGCTTATAGTCTAGTTTTCTTATGTGAAAACGAGGGACTGGAACAATTCTTGAAGACCCTTTCTATTTCTAATGTTAGTGAGGGATACAAGCAATACTACAGGAATCTAGGGGAAGAATATATGGCTGTGAGCTAGAGGGCTGAGGAAAAACAAAAGATCAAAGCAGAGGATTGATGGGAGATTGGTTAAAATCATGGAACTCAGAATTAAATGGAATCACATACATAGAGTCCACGCTTGGGCAAGCATCCCTAGAAACATTCTTAACTCCCTTCGCTAGGCTTACACAACTCTTGTTTTCTGTCTTCTCTGTTACTTTCATTGTCTCAATCAAAAATGACAGCCTGTAGGTAGTTATAATCCTGGAATAGAATGAGGAAGGGAAGAAGGAAAAGGACAAGTGGCAGTGGTGCAAGAGAACTTTTGCTGAAAACACTGTTGGAATTCATTAAGAATACTGAAAAACTTGTTCTGCTCAGCTCCCTAGAGCTGACTTGTAACAATATATGTGGAACTTGGTAGAAGGAAAACTTCAGCTTGATGTAAGAAAAATCTTTCTAACAATTAGAGTGATCCAAAGGGGGAATGAGTTACTTCAGAAGGGGATGAGTTTCCTGTTTTTTAAGTTCTTCAATGATGTGTTTTTAATTCAGTAAACTTTGTTAAATGCCTTGTATGTGTCAGATGGGAATGAAGGTGGCTCACTGGTGAGAGCACCTGGGTATGAAGTCAGAAAAACCTGAATTCAAATGCAGCATCAGACACTTACCATGACTGGGATAGTCACAACCTTGTTTGCTTCAGTTTCCTCATCTAAAATGATCCAGAGAAGGCAATGTCAAATCATGCCTGTATTTTTGTCAAGAAAAACCCAAATGAGGTCATGAAGAGTTGGAAATCCCTGTACAAGAAAATGTCTCAAGTACTGTATTGGACTGAAGAGGTATAAGAATAAAAATTCACCAGTACCTTCCCACAAAGGAACTTGTTCCTCCGGGGATAAACTAATCACCAGAAATCTTATTATGCTATTTATTTCTGCCTTGGATACATTCAACTTCTCAGCTCCCTCACTTTCCTCTCTCCTATATTGGGAGCCTGAAGGGTGGAACACTAAACCTCACCCAAAGCTTTTCTTTTTGTAGAGCAGATCCTGGACTTTCACTCCACTTTCTATCTACAATTATGGTTGACCTGAATGCTTCAGAACCAAATATCCTGGTCCTGGGTACACCCAGGCATCCTTGCCCCCATCACCTCAACTATTTCTGCTTTCCTATTTTCTTTTATGTGTTGTCTTCCCTAATTGATAGGGACTGTCTTTTTATACCTGCAGTGTTAAGTACCATGCCTGGTACATAGTATGTGCTTAATAAATGTTTAAAGGATTGAATCAATATGAACTGAATTGAATTAAGAAGAGAAATTTCTGCATCAAAGCTAGGAAGGAACAAGAAAAGTCTCCTAAAGGAAAGGTCTCTTGAAGGAAATGATCCTTAAAGGAAACTAGGGATGCTAAGAAGTAGAAGTAAAAAGGGACTTGTTTCAAGACATAGGAAACAGACTGCTCTAAGGTCAGTGGAAGGACATGGAATGTTGAGCTTGGGGAAAGGCTGGTAGACCAGTTTGGCTATAGTATAGAGTAGATGAAGGATAATATGAAATGACGTTTGACGGTTTCTGGGAAACAGATTGTGAACATCTTTAAATGCCAAGCCAAAAAGAAGATGAATTAGAGAAGGCAGAGACTGGAAGTAAGGAGGACATTTTGGAGGCTATCGTAGTAGTTTAGGCAGGAGGTTATGAGGGCCTGAATTAGGGAGTTTTTCAAGCAAAGCTGAGTGAAAGAGAACCTCAAGTACTTATTAAAGAGATAGGTGCACTGGCAGTGTGAATCATACTGTTGGAAGAGTTTCCTCTTCAAACTCTTCTCACTCATTATAAATCTCTTGTTTGACATTTCTGCTGTCATTAATTGACCAGTGCCAACATCCTGGAAAGACTATCGGCATGTCATGATGAGTAGATCTTTCATGGAAACCTCATGCCTTATAGGTAACATTTTGTATTTCTTGGCAGCTGAGGAGAAAGAAAGGATCTTTTCCTTCAATTACTCTATATCTAAGCTGACTTCTTCTTCTCATAAGAGGTTAATGGGCAAAAGAACTGAATTTGGGATTGCCAGTTGCTGTTGCTGGTTGCTGTGTTGATGTTCAGGTTCTCTGCCAGTTATTTGTGAGCCAGATACTTCCTTCCAAATTCTACAAAGATTTGCCCTTTTATTGCCTTTTTTCTTTTATTACCATAATCACATTTTTTAAAGCTTTTTTTTTTGAGATCCTACTAGGTACATACCTTTGATGTAGTTTTCCTAAGCTTACAGTATAAGAAAATAATGCACCCTCTGCTTCCAAAGTTTTTATCAGTTTTCTAGAAGAAATAGAAAACAGATGAGTAATAAGATGTAGTTAGGCATAAATACATTGGATGAGATAATGACATTCATACATACTGATGGAAACTTATAGTGGTTCTGTGAGGAGGTTAGTGATCATTTGTATTGTGTTAATCAGAAGGCTTCCTGAAAACATTTAAAGGAGTGAAGAATTCATTCACTAGAAGAACAAAGGGCATTCTGGGAGTATGGGATAACCTATGCAAAGTCCTGCAGCCAATATAAAAGTCCTTAAGGAAGCAAGAAAGGTGGACTGGATAGATGGATGGACAAATGCTAGATAGATGATAGAAAGAAAACAGATGGAAGGATGATAAATAGTTTTAGGGAAGAGAGATAAAGGAGAAATAACAAGATAATCATAAAATCTTAAAATTGAAAGAAATCTCAGAGATGCTTTAGACCAGCCTATATCTAAATAGGAATCTCCTCTCAAATAACTGGCCACACAACTTTATTTGGGGATTATGGGATACTCAGTACTTGCTGGGACAGCCCCTTATACTTTCTATTAGCTATAATTAGTCATAATTATTAGGATATTTCCTATTATGCCAAACTAAAATCTGCCTCTCTGTAATGTCTCCCCATTGATCTTGCTTCTGCCCTCTGGGGCCCAGCAGAACAAATCTAATTTCTTCTCAACTTAACAACTCTCCAAATGCTTGAAGTCAGCTAGTAATCACTGTCTCTCCTGCTGAATATTCTTTTCTCCATGTTTAATAACACCCGGTCTATTAAGTTTTCCTCATATGACATGGTCTCAAATACCCTCAACATCCAGGTCACTTTTCTCTGAATATGTTTCACTTTGAATGTCTGAAACTGAGTACTGAAATGGCTGAGCAATAATAAAGTATATATTTCTTTTTTGGTCATCAGTTTATTAAAAGGAACTATTAGAAAGACAAACTAATAGATTTCTGCTAATCATCCTTCTAGCTTATGAAGAGGAGGAAAAAATAAGAATAGAAAATTCTTCAGAATCAAAAATCACATGATTCACTTAGAGTAGGTGTGTTTTATGGCAGATTTCCTAATAAGCATTTATTGATTGAAGTAGGAAATTTTTGAGGATATGTATCCCTGCCAAGGAGCAATCCACTGAAAGTGTGATGGGGCAGGGGGCAAATTTATAACAACTTTACACAATCTCAAAAACCCATCTGTGCTCAGTAAGACTCAATTTATTGCCATTTATAAATGTTTCTACAGCAATTGATCAGGAAAATTGATTTAGATTCTATTGAAATGCTCTATTTTCCACTAGAAAATGTTTCTACAAATGTTAGAAAGGTCCTCAGAAATACCCTCGTGGTTATTTTATGCCTTCATTGGTCAAGAGCACATTTCCCAATACCTATAAAACTAGACTGCCTGTGTCTATATCACACAAAGCAAGCAAAGATATTTTTTTCAATTTTCCGTTTAACTTAAGCCATGTAGACTGCTAACCAGATCATTCAAAGCAAAGAAAATGCTACTCTCTATCCTGAATAATCTGATTTAGCTGCCTATGTGAATCACATTACCTGCGTAATTATCTAATCTCTTCTTCGCTCTGCAAACAATGACAGAAGGAATTATATTATTTTTCTAAAATGATAAGCCCACAGGAAGAAAGGTTCATGTCTGAGGGTTATATAACCAAGAACAAAATCATGTTACTGGTAATTTCTAACTATTTGGTAGTAGAAGAGAGGTGAAGGACACTTGATACTCTCTTCTCTGTTTTTCTGGAACTCTCTGTTAACAAGCCATGGTCTGTCAAAATGAGATATGCTGGACAGTCATGAACCAAATGAACCAAGGTCTCTGGGCAATAGTCAGGAGCCTTTATTGACATCTGCCCCAACTTCTAGCCCCCAAGTACAGGAACATATGTTGAAAAATAGCATTAGAATGTGTTTATTCCATAATGATTTAGACTGAAGGGTCCTGTAAGGAGTGAGTCCCATAACCTGGTTTTACATTTAAATACTTTGGTTCTTCTTCAGTAAAAAAAGCCCATGTGTCTTCCATAAGGGTGCCCATGTTAGTATGGCAGAGAATCCATTTGGAATTATTTGAATACTCAAGAGAAAAACAGGTTTAGTTTTTCAAATCATTAATCAATCAACAAATATCGAGTATGTGACTTCTATGTGCTAAGCACTGGGAATACTAGGAAAGTGAAACATCCAGCTGCTTTCAGCTTATACAGGTTTTATACAATGATGAGAACTTACTGGTGCTTCTATGGACACATAATATATCCTGCCTAAAAATCAAGCCTCTCAATGTCTAAGATAGAGCCTGATACATAATACTTAAAAATGATTGTTGAATGAGTGAATAACAAAGACAGAGTAGAAAGAAACAACACTAGATTTGGGATCAAGTAAACTGAGTTCACATTTTATCACTGACACCAGGTCTGTGAACATGGACTAACCATTTCTCTGTACCTTACTTCATTAGCAGAATGTGTAAGATGGAAATATTTATATAATCTACTTATGGGATATTTAGATTCAATTAATATAATTATTAATAGTGTTTTGCAAACTTTTAAGTGTTTTATTAGTGTCAGCTGTTTTTGTTGATTATCTCATTCTTTTCATGTTTCTTTTTGATAGAGCTCATATAGAACCAATGCTAGAAAATGTCACTATCTTGCTATTATTCCTTTATATTTAATTCTTGGTGGACTGTTGCATAGGCAACTTAAAGATTTACCATTGTGTAAATGAACAAAATCTTATTATTTCATTGTTATCTTTTATAGAAATAAGATGGAAATGATAAAGAATGTCTTTGTAGTACTATCATTCTTTTCCTTTTAATGTTCTCCAGACAAGTATGTAAGTAGATAAAAATGAATGTTCTCTTTAAGTCTACTTACAAATAAAATTGATTTGACATAAGCATATTAGTATATAATTTCATTTTCAGTATATTCATTCAAAGTATCTTTGGGTCAATTCTAATAGAATCCAGGAAAATAGGGATGCGATATTACTTTTCTTATCCCCCATGGTTTTAATTTCCTCTACTTGGTCTCTATATTTTGCAAGCTTTCCATTGTAACTTGGAGATTATGAGTATTCAATAAGGTCACATCTATTAAAAATAGTGTTTTTAAATTTTTTAGAGTTCAGCATTATATCTGGATAGTTGTAGGCAATAATTCTTTCTGTAATGATGCCCCAGGTCCAATAAAATGTGTTTCTTGAATTTTCAAGGACAAATTTGTCATATGGGGTTTATCATGTCAGTTTGTAAAGAATATCAAGCTGCATATGTATAATTCTGCTTACCAATTTTGTCTTTCTAGATGGTAGATACCAAATGTTTACAATTGAAAAGGCTTATTGAATCATTTCAAGCACTTGTCTGCATAATTTACCCTGATAAATAAGTCTCCATTTCTCAAGAATTAATCTTTCCATAACTCATGGTGGAACTTCTATTCTTGCATCTTAGCTCTTTCATGGGTCCCTTCCTGAGATAAACTACTTTGGACTACATTGAACAAACCCACTAGTGTATACTTGTTGTCAGCCCTTGCCATTTAAAATAAGGTCTGTTTATTCCAATTGTGTGTCTTTAAATTTTGAGCTTTAGTGTAGATTTTCTTATTCCTATCACATACATTTACCAGCCTCATGTTGGACATTTCTGCATGATTGTTAAACATTTTTTTTAAAGCTCACATAAACTTTTTCTGGCCTTTTTTCTTTGGTGATTGTAACTATGAATGTATCATTTGCCTGAATGAATCTGATGTTCCAGAGAAATTTATTTCCCATTTAGATTGGAGCAGAAATATTTAGATGGCCCGTTGACCAAGAGAGAAAGGTGATATCAACTTGTAAATATACCTTACCAGAGAAAAATGTGAAGTCGTATTTCCAGCATGAAAATTAGCCTATTTTTCCTGAGGCAATATCCTATGAGTAGCAAATGGTATCTGTGCTGAGGAATGCTCCTTATAGAAAGAGGACCACCTTGAGGAAGAATAAATTGGGCTGTTGGAATTTTAACAGCAAAGGGCTTAAAAATGTATGTCTGTACTCTACTACCACCAGACATGTACTATAAGTTTGTTAGCTCTTGTACTTTGAAAATCTTCTGTGTTTATTTAGGGTGACAAACCACTCCCATCCCCCAAATTCTTTAAAGAAAATATTAGCAAGCATTTTATCCTGTGCATATGAACTGCCCATCAAGAATATTTTCAGCTGTGTACCAGTGATACATAGCAGATAGTGCTGACAAAAGCTAAAGTGAAATGTCATACATTCAGATCCGATGCTCCATGGAGTTGGAAGAGGGCCTGTTCTGCCTTCAGAGACTGACAGCTAAATTCTTCATTCTTTCAGCTTCCAACATATGGCATGAAGTAGGGTGTGAAAGATAAATTTCTTTGGATAGGTGCAGAAAATATGTGCAACATTTTTTACTGCATGACTGCATAGAAAGATCAAAACAGTCGTGTTTTGAGAGCAGAATTTTTATGCTTTGAAATCATGCTCCAGATTGGTAATGTTGATACAGAGTTAATACCTGCTTGGAGTAATTAGCAGTTTACTCTATAAGCACAGGGATAGCCCACTAAGTGAAGAATTTGCTGTAAAATGGACAGCCTTCCCATTTCAAAAGATTAATATTCCATTTACATAGAAGAGTTTATAGTTGTTGTTGTTGTTTCTCCCCTATTCAATAGAGAAAGTATGTGGCATCTTATTCTGCCAGCCAACCATCCCGTCAGAAATGAAATGTATTCGGGACAGCAGTACAAAAAATTATTTGGTCCAAGACTCACCAGTTTCGTGAAGAAACGTTCATATTTTTCTGGAGTTGAAGTAGTTCCAAAAAAAAATTGCTATCTTACTTGCATCCTAGTAAATCAGGCCTTTACTGAAATATTTCTTTAAAATGAGTAGGTGAATGCTGTCAAGAGAACAGATGAGAAAATCTCACCATATTTAGTTATAGAAAACTGACACCCTGTCATGTCAGGTCAGGGCATGGCCTAGTATAGGTTAAGCAGATATGAGGAAGGTAGTTGCAAAACACAGTAAAGGGTGCGATAATACAAAGTCTGGAGTCATAATAACACTGCAAGTCTTAGTACATGACCTACATGGAAAATGCTGGAGAAAGCATTCATTTTTGATAGAGAGGAAATTGATTTGAAAAGTAACTAACACAAACATCAGGGGCCCAGAATACATTTTTCTAAGAATTCATGTCAACCTCATTTTCATCCAATACATTTCATCTCTCAAGGGTGGCAAGAAACACTGAGATACACAGAATAGAAGAATTTGAGAGTTAGTAGGGCCTTAGTGACCATCTAATCCAGCCCATATGCAAAAGGAACATAAGATACCTAATAAATGGTCATCCAACTTGATGACTTCCATGGAAAGAGAATCTGCCCTTTCTTGAAGCAGACTATTCCCTTTTTTAAATTATTAGGAAGTTTTTGCAATTTAGCTTGAGAAAATATGTAAACTGTTCTTTCCTGCCTAAGACATTGTTTTTGTTCTTTGACTTCTTTCCAAAGAATCTAGAATGATCTGCCAGTCCAGATTTCACCTGTCACTCACTTCACACTTCCCTTCTTGAGCAAGCCTATTTTGACTAAAACTGTCCCACACTGATCTCTCCCTTTTCTGAATTACTATAATATTTATTGATTGTATTATTTTATGGCACATTTGATTCTATAGACTTATGTTCTTCAGATTCTTTAGGGTTTTTTTTTAAGTATATACTATCAGCCTGTCTAAAATGAATATAGTATCTTATTTGGCCATAAGTTTGAATTTTTTGTTATTGTTTGTTTTTACCAAATGAATGAATTTCCTTTTAAAGAATAATTAAGGCACAGTAAGAGGATTTGACTTGTCAAGATCATGCAGTAAGTCAGAAAGGGTTTATAGCTTTAGAACTCATATCTATTTGCTTTTGTTTCAGTATTCTCTGCTTAAGCATCACATCACCTCTTCTCATCATGCTGTATATTAATGCACTGTGGATGATTAGACTGGTAATCTGATGTGCCATTTATTCAGTCATTCAATAAATATATTAACTACTCTATAAAGACTACATGTTTGGGGCAAGGAATACAAACCAAAGAAAGGAAATAATTCTTGCCTTCCAGTAATTTACATTCTATTGGGAGAAAACAACATATTAACACAAAGAAATATTAAACATCCCAACTTGCTCATGTTCGTAGTGTGACACATTTCCTTTCCTTAGACATATTTTCTTTCCCCCTGAGAGTATTGAAGGTCCTTCTTATAGGAATCAGGAAATGGCATTCATGTACTTTATAAAATTATTATATAGGATCACTAATCATTGCCACTATATTAAACTTCACAAAATATAAGTTGTATCCCTTCCATACCCAAAAGCATTGTGATTAATTCAGTAATAAGGATGCTATCTGTCTTGTGATTCTGGCTTCTCCTACAGGACACTTCTGCCATATGGGATTTCATAATTTATTTGGTCCTTGGATTATAATGTTAACCAGTCAAATGAATGCCATGTGTTAATGAATCTAAGAAGTGATAGTTAGAAGAGAGAGATGACTTTAAAAAGTGGTAAGTGTGAAATCAAGAAAGAAATATGGAAAGAACTATACAGAATGATGCAAAGTAAAATTAGCAGAACCAAGTATATACATATACCTACAACTATTAACAAGAAGAAAAAAAGGAAGAAGAAGGGTCAGATGTCGTGGAACTTATAAAGACATGAAAAGCAACATACAGCAAAATCATCCTTCCCTGTTTGTATTTCATGAGTCATTTGCTTCTACCTTGTTAAAAATAAAAACTTCCCACTTAGTCTCTAATTCATTTAGCTTCTGTGCATGATTGTTAAGTTTAATATTTTTCTTATTTTTAAAAAAGTGAGAAGGTAGCAGAAGAAAGTGTTGACACTTGTGTTTATGGTCCTACTTTTTCCACTAATTAATAAAACATAATGATAGCTGGAAGGGTTCTGGGAATATGGTGGAGTAGATTGGTAAATTTCAAGTTCTCCAGATTTCCCTCACAAATATATCAAATTTGTGCCTCAGAGCAAACATAGAATGGTGAAAAATTAAGAAGACTTGGGGCTGAACAGAGATCCTCCTGATATAACTGAAGATCCCTGAAGAAAACCTAGGGCTTGTGAAGTGCAAACACTTCCAGGTAGCTGTGCATAAGCACCAAGTGGGGATCCTTGGAGCTAGCTGGAGCCTCAGCAGGAACCCCATATACTTTCATATTCTAAACAGTGTGTAGAGCTGGGATCTGATTAGGAACACCTAGTCAGGTTGTGCTGCAGAGATGTGCTCTGGCCAAGAAGTAATCAGCACCTAATGAATGCAGAAGCAATAGGGCAGGGATGCTGCTAGCTGTGGGCACTTGAAGGAAAGTGGTTTGGAGTGCTTGGTCAGAGGTGAAGCCAGAAGCACCTCCCTCCACTCCAGGATTAGAAGTGTTTACACTAATTCCTCTTATTAAAAAATAAACTTGCAAAGAAGAACCCCACCATAGAAATCGATTATGGTAACAGGGAAGACCAGGTGCATCTTCAGAGAATACTGAAGTAACAAAAGCTTCTATCCCAAAGAGCACCATGAAATGGATCCCTACCTAGAGAGAGTTTATAGAACTCAAAAAAGAATTCAAAAATCAAATGAGAGACATCGAGGAAAAACTTTTTAAAATAAATTAAGATCCAAGAAAAACAACATTATGAAAAAAAAAAGTTAACCAACTAGAAAAAGGAGATACAGAATCTCAAAAATGAAAATAACTCTTTAAAAATTAGAATTGGGTAAGGGAAAGCCAGTGAAGCTATGGGAAACCAAGAAATAACAAAACAGATTATAAAGAATGAAAAAATAGAACAGAATGTGAAACATAAGAAAAATGACAGATCTGGAGAACAGATTAGAAAGAGAAAATATAAGAATAATTGGAGTGCCTGAAAATTGTCTGGAGTGATAGAACATGAGGGGAAAGTAGAAACTGAAAAAATTCACCAATCACCTCCTCAACAAGATCATATATGGAAAACACATAGGAACATTATTGCCAAATTTTGAAACCTCCAGATCAAAGAGAATATTTTGCAAGAAACAAGGCAAAAAAACACAATTCAAATATACTGGAGCTAAATTAGAATTGTACAGGAGTTAGTGGCAGCCATATAAAAGACCACAATTACTGAAATCACATTTACTACCTATCAAAAGAACTAGACCTGTGGCCAGAAATATCATAGCTAACAAAATTATCTATAATATTGAATGACATTCAATGAACTTACAGATTTTCAGGACTTTGCTTGAACCAAATCCAAATTTAATAGAAAATTTAACATTGGGGCAGGTAGGTGGTGCAATGGATAGAGCATCAGCCCTGAAATCAAGAGGACCTGAGTTCAAATGTGGCCTCAGACACTTCAGACACTTAGACACACTTCCTAGCTGTCATCCTGAGCAAAGTCATTTAGCCCCAGTTGCCTCAGGAAAAAAAAGTTAACATAAAAGTGGCAATATCAAAGATCAGTTCCAAGAAACTAAACATGGACAAATTGTTTACATTTTCTTACATGGGAAATGAATACCATATGTTTATGATTACATCAGCAATAAGATAGCTCAAAAGAAAGATTGGGGCAATTAAGATAAAACTAGTAATTATGTAATACAAAGGAGGTGCAGAGGAAGAATAGACACATGAGACATAGGGGCATTAGAGAAGGGAGGAGGGCTCATAGTTCTGGAAACTTATAACAGGAATGGGTTAAATAGGCAATACTTCATATGTATCATGAAGAGAATAGTACCCTCCAAAATCTATAGAGAATAAGGGGTTGGGGGAGAATGGGATGACAGGAAAGTAAAGAGTGAGGAAAAAAAGACAAAGGAGGTATCTATGGATGGGGGAGGTTAAATAGTAGTAAGGCAAGTTAGAAGCAGAATTAAAGCAAAGAGTCAGCTAGGATAGGAAAGACATGTGTGTATATGTGGGGGGGGTGTATGTGTATATATATCTAAAGATCTACATATGTATACATAAATATATCCTTTTTTAACTGTAGTCTGCTTGGGGCTGGGGAGGATAGGAGGAAAAAAGAATAAAGTAAAAAAGATGCAAAACAGAGAACAAAAGAACAATTTATAAGGAAGTAAAGGAAAGATGGACACTCATGAACATAATTTCTTCTATTAATATACATATACATACTTTCTTGATCTGGTAATTAACTGTTGTTATATATTTTGAATCCTCCCTGATGTTCTGCTGAACACATTACCATGTTCTCTTTTGTTTTGTATTCCTTTTCTATTTTTCTTTTTTCTTATTCTGTTTTGTTAAATAAAGTAAATTTCTTTAAAAATATATACTGATAGCTAAAGTTTCTATAGCTCCTTAAAAGTGACAAAGTATTTTACATGTATTATTTTATTTAATCTTCACAACAATCCTATGGCTATGAGAACTTCACCTTGACACTGGGAAGAAAATAGTCTAAGGATGCACAAGGAGATTGCAGATTCCTTAAAGCACTCTTGGCTATCATTAATCTCCCCAATTAAAAATCTCCAGGGGACTATTGCTGAATCACACAGAGGACTTTGGTAGTGATCCTAGATCCAGTTCCATCTTCCTAGAGAGAGGTGAAATGACTTGCCTAAAGTCCTTCAGTTAGTGAGAGCAGAAGGTTCTACTCAAACTTTGATTTCTGGTTGTTCATTTAGAGTTCTTTCTAGTATATCTTGTGAATCAACAATTTTTTGAAATGAAAAGGAATCATCTTAAGCAACATTTTGCAGATAAGAAATAAGAAAACTGAAATCTGAAGAAGTAAAATGACTCTTTTAGGGACATCCAAATAGTTAATTATGTAGTTGAACATAGCAAAAGATCTTTGAATTAGAAAGAACCTCAAAGATCATCTAGGTTGGACTGTACTTGAAAAGCACATCAGAGTGTTCAACCACTCTAACTGTGAAAAGACTCCAGTGATAAAGGAATCTCACTTCTTCCTGAATAGTTTATTCTACTTTAGGGGAGCTTCAGTTGATAAGAATTTTTTTTTTCTTCTATTGGGTTAACAATTTAACTTCTAATACTTTCCTAATTCCAATGATTACAACCAAGTAAAAGTTGTTTAAGCCCTCTTCCATATGAAATCTTTCAATAAATACTTGAAGATGACTGTTATGATCCCTTTCCAGCTAAATATTCCTTATTTTATTTATTCCTTTATGGAATAGCCTCCAATTCCTCTATTAGCATGGTCACTTGCTTCTAGATTTTAATGACTTTTCAAGACTATGTCTCTAAGAATTGAAGACAATATTTCAGATATGATTTGATAACTATAGTGAGATTGTTACTTGCCTGTATTCTGAGTATATTATTGCAATATGATAGCTATTTAGTGTCTGCTTGCTTTGGTTTACATATCATACTTTTAATTCATATTGAGCTTTTTTCAGTCAATAAGCAGATCTTTTTTTATATTAACTTCTATCCAGCCACACTCTCCCCCACAATTTTGTATTTTCGTAGATGATTGTTAACCCATAGAGTACCTTTAATCTTTTTAAATTTAATCATCATCTAATTGATGCCAGTTCCAATGATCTTGTGATGAAGAGAGCCATCTACACCCAGAGAGAGGACTATGGGAACTGAATGTGGATCACAGCATAACATTCTCACTCTTTTTGATGTTGTTTGCTTGCATTTTGTTTTCTTTTTGATCTGATTTTTCTTGTGTAACAAGAGAATTGTATAAATATGTCTACACATTCGATTTTAATATATATTTTAACATCTATAATATATATCGGATTGCTTGCCATCTAGGGGAGAGGGTGGGGGCAAGAAGAGGAAAATGTGAAACACAAGGCTATGGAAAAAGTCAATGTTGAAAAATTATCTGTGCATATGTTTTGAAAATAAAAAGCTTTTAAAAAATTTAATCACCATCAATTTAGTCTATTGTTCTAGATTGTGAAGTCATTTTATAATTGTGATGCTATTGTCTAACATGTCAGATATTCTGCTCAATTTTTTGCAATCTGGGAATTTGATAGGTATGTCATCTAAGCCTTCATTCAAGTGATTGATAATAATGTCAGATGGCCCAGGGCTAGGGAGTGATTCCTTGGACACTCCAAAAGAATCTTTTCTTGGTTGACATTGATCCAATCTTTGTGTCCAGTCATTAAACTAGTTCCAAAAACACTTAAATGAACTATCAGCTATCATCCATCTATCTGTCTTGTCCAGAAGAATATCATAAAAGTCTTTTCCATATACCCTGCAGGAATCCAGATATAGCAAGTCAGTTACATTCCCTGATTTAGTATTCTAGGAACCTTGTCAAAAGGAGTCTGACATGACCTGTTCTAAATAAAGTCATTCTGGCACTTAATGAGGAGTATTTCTTTTTTGCAGTTGTCACAAACCATGACATTATTAATGCCTTCCAAAATATCCCAGTTATCAAAGTTTATATAATAATAAATATGTACTTCAAGGTTTTGCAAAGTGCATTACAAAATACATGTCCTTTCAGCCTCACAACCCTGTGAGATAGAGACTACAGGTATTGAGATTACTATTTTACCAGTCCTTTTTTTTTTTTTTTTTTTTGAAAATCAGGACAAATATATGTACATTTCTAGTTCTGTGCCAATTCTCCCATTTCCTCCAGTTTTTCATAGTCTTTTTAGTGACTATGTAGTAGTTTAAGTAGACTAAGCAGTAGTCACTATTTTGTAGAATAGCTATTTATATTTATTTATTTTATTTATAATTATTCTATTTATAGTTTCTGTTCTTTCTATAGTCCAGGACACCGCTTGCCCAGATCTGAAGATTTAAATGATTGATTGAGTTTATTTTTTTTTTCATTACCATCCCCTTACTTACTTTGAGCTTTGCCCATCCATTAGGATCCAAAAATCCACTGGCATTTTTATTCTAAACCAATTTCTTACTTTTGCCAAGTCTCTTGATTTTCAACTTCAGTACAGTTCACTATATATCGGAATTCTTCTGTTTGAGCTAACTTTCATTGCTTTTAGATTAACGCACAACTTCTATTCTCACTAAATCAGTCAGCAATTAGGTGGTACAAAATGAAAGAACAATGGACCTGGAGTCAGGAAGATCTGAGTTCAAATTTTGGCTAAGATGCCTACTCTCAGAATGAACCTGGGCAAGAACTTACCCTTTGTCTTAGTTTCCTCATTTGTAAAAGTGATTATAATAATAGTAGCTATTTCCTAGGGCTGTTAGGAGAATCAAATGAGATATTTATAAAGTGCTTTGCAAATCTTAAAGTTTTACATAAATGATATCTTTTTTATTATTTTAATCTTCTGCTCCTCATTTGTTGTATGCCCTCCCAATTTGTATTATTGCTTTAGTCTACCCTTCTCCTGAAATGATTTCTCTTTTTCTTTTCATCTATATTGGTTCTACTCATGGTAGGGGTAGAATGTCACAATGGGCAAAAATCCTAGATTAGGAATCAGGACACTTGTAATCTTACATCAATCAGATAAAATGTGTGTGTGTGTGTGTGTGTGTGTGTGTGTGTGTATTTAATGTATATATTTTATATAAAAAGTGCTTGGCAAACATTATAAGCATTATATAAATGTCATCTCTCAGTTCTGTGATTCTGTCCTTTGAGATTCATCTCAGATCTGAAATTCTCAATAAAATTATTTTATACTCTTTAAGACCATACATTTCTCTTCCTACATTTCTGTTGCTGGCAAAGTAGTATTACATGGTTTTTCATTTAATTATACAAAACTCACTGTGTGTGTGTGTATGTGTGTGTGTGTGTGTGTGTGTGTGTGTGTGTTTCTCTCTATCTCTATGTATCTATCTCCTAATCTCAATCTCAAACTCTGTCTCTTTTTTTTGTGTCTCTCTTTGTGTATCTCTCTGTCTCTGTCTCTCTGTTTCTGTGTCTCTGTCTCTGTCTTACTGCCTCCTTATGCTGAATCTGTGATTTCACTGACATTGGAAATTCTCAGTCTAGAAACATTTACCTCTATTGCAGATTGGCAGCCTTTCTTTAATTTATGATTTTGGAGAATTTGGAGAATTTTAGAGAATTCCTGGCATTTAAAGCTTAAATTAATTGCCCCAGGGCAACATAGTATGTATAAGAAATAGGACTTGAACCCATGTCTTCATGTCTCTGAGGCTGCTTCTTTAGCTACAATGCATATATTGTTTTTAAATTGTTTCTTTTGCAGTTCTTGTATTTTTAAGAGGTTTTTAAAAATAAATGGACCATTTCCTTAGATTTTGTTTTTATTTTGCATTCCCAACAGTGCTTTTTCCATCAGATTAAGCATATAGCATAGACTCACAAACATTTGATTGATTTGAATACATTTATCAATGACAGAAACATAAATATTGCATGCTAACTATAGTACCTTTTTTCTACAAAATCACATTTATGACCATGGTTCACTTAAATATTGGCCAAGATCTTATTATGCAAGAAAGCAGTAATATCAAAGAATTGAATGGGGTTTTTTTTAGCTTTTATCTTTAGTAAAGCAACTTAAAAAAAAAAAAAAAAAGAGGGGCATGTTCTCATTATGCCCATATCACAGGAATAATTTATTAAAACTTTAATGTGAAATCTATGATAGTATGTGGTGTATTCTGGCCTTCTCAGTATTCTCTATTTTAATTGGGTGACCATTTCATTCTTCCATAAAGGTTATAATGGTTGTAAACCTAAAAGAAAGGGGACTAGACATCCAAACAAGTCACACAACTTGTGCGACAACAAAGCAGAAAAACATATTGCTCTAATTCATAAAATCTATTGAGCATCTAAAGTGTAGTCTTATACTTATATGTGGCAGCACAAATACATGCAGCATCTAAAATTAATCATTGGGAGAGTGACTGTAATGAGATTAGCAAATGGTATAAGGAAGCCACTCTTCATTATAACCATTAACCTGAAGGCTGCCTAGGCACAAAGCAGGCCATGCCTCTGCAGAAAAATGTCAGAATTTAAGCAATGAATGCTTTTAGACAGTCTGGACAACATGGAAGCTGTTTTATTGTCTCCAACACCATTGTTGACATCAGAAATTATTACTTTCAGCAGGATGGTTCCTACTAATGCTATTTTCCTAGTTATTTTCCAGACACAAAGAAATGTGACCCAACTGAACCTTTTGTACTGATAGTATTCAAAATTGTTTTATGGAGGTCAGTATGTCATTATGAAGTTAAAATGAAGACAGAGCATAAGATAAATTAGAAGGAAAGAGAAGTTTTTTCCAAAAAATTGGCCGAGTCAGAAAAATACAGAAATGCTTGTAATCTAAGCCTCTTCTTTTTAGTGGCTTTTCATGATCCAAATTCACATACTTCTCTCTCAGGAACCAATAAAACCATCTCCAAATCCAACAGAATTAAAAAGTTTCCTGTAATTGTTCCTGTACATTTATAAGAGAATGGTTTGAATGAGAATTTTGTTTACTGAAGAGAGGGCATGTGGTTGTTCAATAATTTCAATTGTGTCTGACTCTCCATGACCCCCATCTAGAATTTTCTTGGCAATGATACTGGAACAGTTTGTCATTTTCTTCTCCAGCTCATTTTACACATGAGGAAACTGAAGCAAATAGGGTTAAGTGATTTGCCCAAGTAAGTATCTGAGGTCATATTTGAATTCAACTCCTCCTGACTCCAGACACAGAACTCTATCTACTTGCACACTCAGGAGATTAGGAAAGAGTTCAGATGGTGATGTTGAAGACACGATGTTCCAAAAATCTTAGTGCAGTTTTAAACTATTAGCTTAAAGATTTTTGGAACACCCAGTAGAGTTGTCTTGTGGGAAAAAGAAGCATCAATACCCCACCTTTGGGTTCAATCTGTGTACCTCAGACTTTAAGCAGCTTGCTCTGCTATTGCCCAGTGAATAAGAATGTCCCAGAATGTACATAATATAGTGAGTGGATTAAAAACACAGAGGAAAAATCACCCCTTATCAGATTCCCCAGTGCTGTACAGTTTTGTTACACTGAGTTCTCACCTGCCTCCCTTCCCTTTATACCAATGATCACACTGGATTCTATAGGCACAAAAAAAGAGGAGGTCACGGTACTTAAGCCCAGAGGCTCTTCTCTACTACATACAGCTAACCTCAAAGTGAAAGAAAGACTCATGTCCTTGTTAGGGCTACTGACTGCCATTCTGCCTTCCTGCTCCAACATTGCATCTTCTCTGCCTCCCAGATCATATTATTTTTTTAAAAGGAAATTACAAATGTTGTTTGTATATACCCCTGAGGGTTTATGTATTAAAGCTGATATTTAGATATATGTATGTAGCTATGGGAAAAAGAAAGGGATATTATTTGGATTTCGAAAATGGTAAAGTCCATATATAAGTGGAGAGTGGGTACATCCATATTTATATGTGCTGTGTTTATTAAAATTATCGGCCCTTCTCTTGTTAGTCTAGGTAACTGTTTTTTAGCTCATAACACAAACCTTCATGTAGGCAAAAATGCAAGAATAATAAAAGTTGTTGCCAAATAAAGTCATTTATATCTTAAGCAAGGAAGGAGATAATATGGGTAAATAGATTCTGCAGGTGGTATATTTAGTGGTGTAACATTTACTGACTTCATGACATAGAGTTGGTGGGCAGAGGTGAGTGGGAATCAATCTTTTCCAATCGAAAAGACTTTCCATTGTGCCAATCAGGCTATGGAAGGGGAAGGGAATTGCTTAGCAACCTAAAAAGTGGTATAGATGAACCCTCCTATTGACACCTTGTGAAGCACATAATAAAATAGGTCTCAATAATTCATGTGTCTGTCTTGGTGGACCACATTATACCCACTCTCAGTTGCTGATTGCATTGGCCTTGGTTTAAATAAGGAAACTCTTTCAGGGTTTTAAATTCTCTCTAACTCATAAATAAGCTCCCCAGCTGTTTTCCCCATGCACTCGCAATAACAAGGCCCCAAAGAAGGCACCTCGCTGTTCATCTGTTCCAAGAAGGGCAAACTATACTATTCAAGAATCCTAGAGGTAGAGTTGAAAAGAAACTTAAATCATCCAAACTATATTTTACAAATGAGGAAATTGAGGCTCAGGGAAGTTAACTGGCTTGTTCAAGATGACACAAGTAATAAGAGGCATAGTCAGTATTTGATGCCAGGTCCTCAGTATCCAAAGTTGGTGCTCTTTCCACTTTGACAATGTGTTTTTTACTCATTTGATTCATTCTATTGACTTCCCTTCCTTCACTCAAGAAACACTGATTAAGCATTTATTGGATATAGAGCTTCTTCTGAAGATGTAAGTTTTCAGATAGAACCCTTTCTTTAGAAAAAGAGCCAAGCCAAAATGCAGTCTACAAGATGTTTTTTGAACAAAATACAAAAAAATTAGTATTGCAGTTACATTTCCCATTCCTATATACATGCCTATTCTATGTATATCTTATAGTTTATACTATAAGATTCTCATTGTAGAAGAATTGCTTTTACATAAGAAATGTATTTATATGAGCCAAATTTCTAGGGATATTTATCTTTTTTCCTTTTGAGATCTTCCTCAAAGTCTAGTATAGTTTTATAGTATAAACTCTACAACAGTAGAAACCACAATTTCCAGTTTTGTTTAGATACTTAACACAGTGTCACATGTAATTATATACTCAATTACAACTTGATTAAAGTATATATAGTGCCTGATTTCTAGGATGAAGTGATTGGTATTGACAAGCAAGGAATCATGGATAGAGAGAGACCCTGCTTCAGAGATTGGAAGACTTGCACTATCCTCTCTTTGATGCATACAGTCTATGATTCTGAGTAAGTTAACCTCTTGGTGTCTGTCCCCAAGCAGTTCCCCTGAATTATAAAAATTGAAGAGTAGAGAATGATCAATATCAGTAGAGTTGCGTTCCTCATTTGGAATTTCATACAACAATGAAATTCCAGTTCAGACCACCCAATAATAATTACAATTATTATAGAAAATACACCTTTCAGTACTTAATTCTGAAGCAGAACTTTCATGGTTCTGATACACACACATAAGACTTTGGGTATAAGCTCTTTGAGGACAGGAACTATTTTTCACCTTTCTTTGAATTCCTAGGATTGTACAGTGATGAGAACATATAAGCACTTAACTGTTTAGTATCTGACCTAGTGAGAAGAATACAAACATATCTGAATGGAAGTTCGTAAAAAACACCATTTCTTACACACTTTTCTATCACCATCATATAGTACAACTTGTTTAGTCATTCACATGAACTCGATGATCTTAGAAAAACATGGAAAGATTTACCAAAATAATGAGAAATGAAATGAGAACTAAGAGAACATTATATATATAGTAATAACAATATTGTTTTAAGAGCAACTTTGAGTGATAAGTCATTTTGACAATTATAAATAGCTACAAAGAATATATGAAGGAAGATGTTACTTGCATCCACAGAAAATTGATAAATAGAAATTTGTACAGAATGATTACATATACACACACACACATATATACACTCATATGCCTATTTAGTTAGTTAGTTTTCCTGAGGCATTTGGGGTTAAGTGACTTGCCCAGGGTCACACAGCTAGGAAGTGCTAAGTGTCTGAGACCATATTTGAACTCAGGTGCTCCTGACTTCAGGGCTGGTGCTCTAGCCACTGTGCCACCTAGCAGCCTCTACCTTTTTATTTCTAATGGTAGCTATCTTGTAGGGGAAGGAAGAAAAAAAGAAATTTATATGATAAATTTATTACTTAAAAAAATACCATATTGTACATAAAAGATTTACAGTATCATTTGTAATCATCTTTTTTGTATACTATGTTATGGAAATGCTTATTTTATTCACAAATTAAAAATATGATAAAATAAAAATCACCAAGGAACAACTTTTTTTTTCTTGGACCAAAATTCGAAGGAAAGATCCTTTATTCTTCTTTAGCTAGAGAAAGGACTACTTCCTCCAGTTAAAGCAGTTTCAACTTATTTTTCTTGCAGAATGTCTTAAGCATGGCAAATTGATTTTATCTGGGGTCTTTCTTTGCTTGTTACCACATGGAGTGGATTTTATTTCAGGACCCTTTGAGTCTCATGCCTAGTTTGGTTCTTAATAAAAAGAAACAACCTTGTTATCTGGCAGCTTTGGCTGAGGATTTTTGAATGTAGCCTGATAGACATAGTACTATGTTGATTATCAGATTGTTTTACCTTGAACATAATCATGTGTCTTTCCTCAGCTATGGGAAATCTATTTTTAAAATAGTGTTAGTCTGATCTTTTAGAAAGGAATATAGTTATAAGCTAAATAAAAACAAAACAAAACAAAAAAACATCCAATTGTCTTATCCTTATCTTGGGTACTCATCAACCCAACAATACAATCTAAGATTCTGGCATCAAAGATTTATATTTAAAAGGGTCTTGGAAGGCCATCTATCTTTGCACTATCAGATGAGGAAACTGATAGACAAAGAGATTAAGTACTTTTCTCAAGGTCACACAAGTAGCACATGAGGCAGACAGCATCTTAACCTATGTTCTCTGATTTCAGATCCAGTGTGGATTCTGCTGTACCTCACTTCCTATTTCGAGTTCAGTCCATTGTTACTGCTGACACCTACTGAAATGGAAGGGAAAAAATTATGCCAAAGAGCAAATAAACTGCAGGAAGTTGCCATTGCTTTATTCTGTAGTTTCTACTCTTTCAGCTCTACCGAGCAAGATTCTTATATTAATAATTCCTCAAGAAGCTGTAAAAAATGCCTAATGGTGTTTTGCTACTTTCTCCAAAAAGCCTTCATTTTTCTTCTCATTGTACCATTTCAGGTAAAGTGAGTTTTTATTGAGACATATGTAAAGATAGCAAAATAAGAGAGGTTTGTAATTATCCGTTTTGTGATCCTTGTAAAATAGGATGGCCCAGGATGGGAATTTAACAAAGGTATATGCAGAATTGAGCAAGCCCAGAACAATACCAAAGGATCCTTTTGTCCTTCAGGAAAATGCCAAACAAACCCCTTCAAAGGATTTCTTTGTGAAAGCAAAGTCCCAGCAATTCTCCAGTATCCAGTCAATGCAGTCAGTGCCATCAGTGAATTTTTTTGCATTTTTTATGTTATGGCTAATCCTCATAGTCATGTCAGTGATGCAGTTAATTACCACAAGGTACAAAAAAGTAGTTCATGACCTTGACATGGTGGTGTCAATGGGATGCAGAGCAAGGAAGTAATTGTCCCCCATTATGCACTTCATCTGTGTATACATCTTAAAAGTCACAAAAAAAGAAAAACTTTGTACTTGAGTTGCAGATTTGAAAGTGCTCAAAACTCCAGTTATGGGCCAAGATACTTTGTGTAATATCTCAAAGTGTTTATGTCTTGTTTATCATGTTGTTTTTCAAAAATACATTAAAGGATTTTTGCAATTAATTTTTGCTTCCTTTTGATTGAAATGTAGAGTTCTTGATCTACATCTGTCATTATCCCTCAAAACAATTGTGGAATATTTCATTCCCTGTTTAAACCCACAACAGGGGTACTCCATAGATGTGCCTATGTTCATATAGACACATCTTTGAAGAATACACAGATGTCCTGAGTAAATACTAGTCCAGATATCAGCATGATCCAATAAAAGCAATTGTAGAAATAATGGAGACAAGACCCAGACTTGTCCAATTTCCACTGGTCTACAGAATCCCTTGCAGAGGAAACTCTCTCTACCAATGTACTTTGGCACACTTTTGGCAACTTCTAGTCTGCCATGATTGCCCAAGCCACTGAGGGGTTTAGTGATTTTCCTCAGATTAGCTAGCCAGTATGTAACAAAGTTAGTAATAGAATTAAGGTCTTTAGGATTCTGGGGCCAACTCTCTGTCCACCACAGCAAGTTGCCTCTATCAGTAATAAGGATAATGATTTATATTCAGGAGTCTATCAGTGACTCTGCCTACCTTCAATCTCTCTCCACTCCATTCCATCCTCCATTATGTCTTCAAAGGGATTTTCCTAACACTCAGATCTGAACCTTTTGCAAAAAATAAAAACAAAAACAAACTAACAAAAACTTCACTAGGTCCATATATATATATATATGTATGTATTACAAAACCCCGTTTGGATTAAAGCCCTTTATAACCTAACCCCCTCCTGCTTAAACAGTATTGTTATCCCTTACTTTTAGAACCAATAACATTAGCCTTCGTGATATTCCACAAATAAGACAGTACATCTGTCAGGCATTTTCTCTGGCTTTGATTTCTGCCAAAAATATTTTCTCTTCTCATCTCTTCCTGCATGTTCCTCCAGCTTCTTTAAATCCTAATAAAAATCCTGTCTTCCACAAGAAGCCTTCTCAATCCATCTTAATTCTAGTGCCTTTTCTCTCTTATTTAATTTCCATTTATCATGTATGTAGCGTGTTTTGTACATAATTTATTTGTTTGTTCTCTCTCTGCCTTTAGATCATGAGCTCCTTGAAATCAAAAACTTTTTTGCCTCTATTTGTATCTTCAGAGCTTAGCACAGTGCCTGGCACTTAGTGGGTACCTAATATGTATGAATTGACTGACTGACACAGTATCTTAAGATTTTTAAAGTCTTTTTACATATATTATCTAATTAGATCCTTACAACACTGAGAGGGTGTATTATGGTTATCCTCATTGCATAGGTGAAAAAGGTTAAGTCATTTGCTCAACCAGTGCCACTGAGTGTTTAAGAGTCTGAGGCAGGTTCTGAACCCATTATTTCTGCCTCAAAGTCAATTAGGCTCTCCTACCTCTTGATAATGCTTCAGTAGAAGATGGGGTGATTCTTTGGAGCAAATACAAGAGGCAAGAACCTCTCTCTACATAGCAAGGATTGCTATTAACCTGAAGATGAGACCTGTGCTGTATTGGAAAGAATCCATTAAAGTCATGTATTAATATTTGGCAACATTTTTCTTCTGGGGCTAGGCAAAAATGGTAATGTCATTGTACACAAAGGATGGTAGGCAAAAAAGCAAATGTAATCTCTGTGTTTTCCAAAACATAGGATCTAGAATGAAAGAGATGGGTCTCTATTCTTCCTCAGTCAGTTCAACTTGAAGTACCACATTTTGGGCAGGATTCTGACAAACTGTGTGACATCTAAAAAAGGATGACCCCAGATAGTGAGAGCATACAAAATCATGAAGTCTATGCATCAGTTGGAGAAACTGGAGATGTTTAGCCCAGAAAATAGATTTAGGGTTGTCATTTAGAAGGAAGGTTAGATTGGTTTAGGTTGGTCCCAGAGGTTAGAACAAGAATGGGAGCTGCAGAGGCAGATTTTGCTTCATTATGAGGGAAAATTTAACAGAGCTGTAGAAAGGTAGAATCATTAGGAAGTAATGTCTTCCTGTCACTGGAAGAAGATGAACATTTGTTGAAGATGTTGTATAGAATACTCCTGTTCTAGTCCAGGTTTAACTAGATCAAGGTCAGATCTGTAGCCCGTGAATCATAACATACTCTCCACCTAATTTCTGTATGGTATATCTGCTGAGAGCTAAGAATAATTTTTCATTTTTAAATGCATTAAAATTTTATTTACTATATGTACAAATCATTCTTATTTTTCAGGCTATACAAAAACAGGCAGCTAGCCAGATTTGGCCCAAGGATCTGTTCGCTAAACCTAGACTAGATGACCAATGAGATTTCTTCCTGCTTTGGGACTCTATGATCTTGTAATATAGATTCTTATCATTATCAACAGAAAAGAATGTCTTTTTGAATATTCTCTCTGGTATAATTCAGTCTCTTTCATTCCTGAGCAAAGAAAAAATTTCCCTCATCCTTTATTTTCAACTATGTATGGCTAGCTTTATATATATAGATATAGATATAGATATATAGATCAAGCTCATGGTTTTATCTTTCTCCCATTATCTTTTCATTTTCATCTTCAGTGCATTAGATCAGTCATGGATTTAAAATATGTTTATTCAAGACTCCTTTAACTTTTATTTTTCATTTGAAAATCTTAATTGTGACCTTTTAGAACTCCCAATTAAACTTTTCCAATAAAATGAAAAGGTTGACGGTTTCTCTATCTGCAGCACAGCAGAGCAGGGGCATAGTAAGGACTGATGGAGTCAGAAAGAAGGGCATCTTGGCATTCTTACCAGTTATGTCATCTTGGCAGCCAGCCCAGAATTCAGGCATGTTTGTTTTATGAGCCTCAGATGTCCAAAAACTAAGTCCCTGTCCTGGAGCAGGCAAAAGAATCCACCTTTCAAAAGAACCCACAGACACTTCGCTTGCAATTTGTTCCAAGAAGATCTGATTGCTGATTCCATTTGTTGATGTCACTTTCAGTAATATTAATAAGCTCTGAGTCCAAGTTAAATAACTGGACTTTGTTACTATACAATCATATCTATAACATACATATTGGACTCCTTTAAACCATAAGTGTGAAGCAATGGACCTAAATTGGAGGGCAGTTCCTTTGTGGAATAGTTTCTTTGGATTGTGATCTCAGAACTTAATGTGAAGAAAACTTGACACAATGCTCTGCTTTTCCCATTTCAATACAACTGAAGCATCTTTTTTCCCCTAAAAGTAGAATTATAGATTTAGATCTTGAAGGGACATTAGACACCTTCTACTGCAGAGGTATTTTGTTTGTATGTGTGCTTCATGAATCCCTTTTGCTGTCTGGTAAAGCCTATGGATCACTCCCCAGAATAACATTTTTACATTCATAATTTTTTTTAAAAAATATGATTATAAATTATCTGGGATGCCCCAAGAGTCTTAGTGCATGTTTTAAAATTAATAGCTTAAAACAATATATCAAGCTCTGATTAGTAGTATTTACGAGTTTCCAAGTTGTACATGCTTACACTTAATATTTAATAATCAGTTCTGAGTCAACTAAGCTGACTCCAATATACCTTTGATAATTATTTTACAACTCTCTCTATTACAGTGTAGATAATTGGTGTCAATAAGGAGAAAGAGAAAGTTTCAATAAGGGACAGAGCTGAACAAAGCTAGTGTTGTATCTTCAAGAAAATGCCTAAACTTTTTAAAAAGGAAATCTTAGTACCCAAGCTTTAGTTCCTTAAAACTTTACTAAGACTTTTAGGATACTCTGTATTGAAATACAGTATATACATATACATGTTTGTATATATGTCTATTATACATATATGTATGTATGTGTATATATGTATGCAAACATTCATACATACATATATATCCATGAATTCCAGGTTAAGAAGTCCTGCTCTAGTTGAATCCACTTATTCTACAGAGAAAAGTGAGATAAAGAGGATGTATGGTTTTCCCAAGGTTATCAAAATATTAAGTAGCAGAAGTAGGATTAAAACTATATTCTATGACTCTAAACCTATGGTTCTTCCTCCTGTTCCATACCACTTATCAGGAAAAAGTGATCAAGGAAGGATATTCTGGTAAATATTTAACAACTGACTCTGGAGTTTAAGTTTAAAATACAATATTAATATTTTCCCATTAATTTATTAAGTCTAAACAATCAAAAAAACAATAAACCAAGCTCTGATTTGTAACTTTTGCCCCTATTTCTGAGTTATAAATGCTCACTCTAGAAATGTAGCCATCAAAGTAGTGGGCTAGTATAAATTGCCTCCAGCATACTCCTGAAACAGTGTGTGGCAACAGAAGACAGAACTGAGTGGAGACTGAGCATCTCATTTGCAAAAGGGATTTCTGTTCAGATACACCCCTTCCAGCTCAGATATTCTATGCTACTGTGAAGAGAGTACTAATCTAGGCTATCTAGACATAACTTAGAAACATGAGCCAGCCTTCAATGAGCTACTTTATCATATTCAGTAAAATCTGTACAAGTTGGTGTGGTTTTTCCCCTCAGCATAAAACTTTATTCTATCTTTTAGTATATTAACATCAGAACCAGAAAATCACCAGGGATTCAGAATTGTATTCATTGTGGAATGTGTCCATGATGTAGATCCTTATTGATCTATAAATCAGTGGCAGTATTAAAATCCAAGTTTTGAACTTCTTGATCCAATTCTCAAATGATGCCATTTTTTAAGAAATAATAAGATGGGGCAAGCAACTTAGCATCCAAGATTTGAAAAAAAATTATATTGATCTGTTTGAAAACTTACATTCTTTTCAGCTCAATTATCCACCTTAGACAGGGAGACTATAAGTCCAGTGGAGAAAAACAGGATTCAAGATTTTTTAAAAATGAATTAAATTGCTTCCTCATGAAAAAGTTGTAATGTACACAATATGTTAGAGCGTCATAGACTTTCTAAAATGGATAGCTATCAAAAAAAAAAAATCACCTAGCCCAGTTCATTCTCTAAAGCAATAAAGCAATTATCCTATCTTCCTAATATTTTTTCTTTTCCAGGATAAAAATTCCCTATTCGTTCAAATAATCCTCATCTAGCATAATTTCAAGTCTCTTCTCCATCTTAGCTGCACTACCCTGGAAATACTGTAGCATGTCAATATCCTTCCTAAAATATGGTGTCAAGGACCATAGCTTGATATATAATCACTGGGGCAAAATAAAGATTAGCGTCTCTCTTGTTCTGCTCACTAGGCCTCTCATAATATAGCCTAACATCACAATAACTTTTTTGGCTGCCATTTTGCACTATTGATTCATATTAAGTTTGTCATCTACTAACACCCTCAGGGTCTTTTCATATAAATTTGTCTGACCATACTTGTCCCATTCTGGAGCTGTCCACTGTAGCTATAGCATCTCTTGCCCACTCTGTATCCTGCATTTCTGGCTATATTTTTTGGAAGTAAATCCCAGTAGCTGACAACTTTAGAAAATTATTTCATAGGACAATGATTGTTCACATCTTCTCAGTGCTTTGGTGCTTCATCTCACCTTATGCCTTCAGGTAGTTTTATTATTATTGATTCCAGTAAAGGAACAGAGAGTCTATGTTCTGCCCAGGATTTGATGAATATTATGTACCCAAGAAAGGTGATTGCATGTAACATTGAATCTGTAGGAGAATTCTTTGCCATCTTTTCCCCATCCTACTCTCTTACTGGGAGGTCTACATTATGCATGCTTTTTTCTTTAAGAATTGGTTTTCAGGTTTACATTTGTTGTTTATGTAATAACACTGGGTGATACTGGGAATGACCTTTTACGATTGAATAAATTGTGGGAATAAGCTTGCAGAAAGCTAGTGAGATGATCCCCAGCAGTGTCTTTATAAATCTTAGCCATACATGACAGACAGCAGTTCACTGGAACAGCAGGCGATGGCTTTTTCCATCCACTTTAAAAGGGACATTTTGACACATTATCCATCAGGAAAGTCAAACCTCCTAAGGCCAGCTTTTGTATCATTGTAGGAAACATAAGAGGATGTTAAATAAAAGGTGAATTAATTGTTGCTTTGTCTGTCAACAGACTTTTTCTCACCTCATTCTTGCTAGGGCTTCTTTGCAGTGAGTAGCCAGTTACTTGTGATGGCAGAAGCTTAAAATCTGAATCCAATGAAGTTTAAATTAGGTTAATGCCAGCAGAATGGCTAAAAGGCTCCATTTACAAGAAGTTGGCTGGGCTCTTCTGCACATGGCTGTGTCAGCAATGAAAAATTGCATCCCTGAAGGGCAAATCAAATACCCCAGTTGTGTCAAGATTCCCAAGATAGAAAAAGCCTGGCTTTGAACACCTTGTAAATCCACACAGCTTTCTTTTTAAAGGAGTTAGGGCTTTTTCTCAAAGATCAACACTAGCTTTGCTCAGCTCTGCCCCTTATTTGAACTTTCTTTTTCTCCTTATTGGCACTAATTATCAATACTGTGGTGTAGAGATCTGTAAAATAATTACCAGGGCTACACTGGATCCAACTTGAACTGGCTCAGCGCCAATTGGTAAATTTTGTATTGTAAGCATATATACCTCAGAAATCAGCAATCTCTATAAATCAGGCTTTGATTTATTGTTTTGTTACTTATTGTCTAAATGATTAAAAATGATGTAGAAAATGTTAATGATGCAGATTAAATTTATAAGTGTGTTGCACATACTTATTTTTTGAGAGATGGATGTTAAACATTTACCAGAATATTTTTGGTGATAGTTCATATTTATATAGTACTTTATATGTGTCATCTCACACAGTCCTTACAACAACTCTATAAAGTAGACAAAACAAGTATTTATAGATTAGAAAGCTGAGTCTTTACGTGACTTGCTCATGATAGTATAACTAGTAAATGAGCAATCTGGTATTTAAACTCATGCCTTTTGACTCTACACCAGTGCTAATCTTACAATCACCTTGATAATAAAAGGGGAGAAGATAAGAGAGTGGTAATTACTCACAAAGTCCTAACAACATAAGAAGGCAGCATAGTATGGTGGAAAGAGGACTGGATTTGGAGTCTGGATTCAAATCAAATTGACTAATTAATAATGAGATGACTTTGGGCAAGTCCCTTAATTTCTCAGAGTCCCTTCTGTTGATATCTGTGTTAAATGGAGAAAACCATACCAGTAGTATTTACTTCAAAGTATCATGGAAGGAGATATGATAAGCACCTTGCAAACCTTGAAATCCTTTCTAAGTCACAATTAATTTTATCATTCCAAGTCACTAAAGCAAAACATGACACAGAGGGTGTAAAGCTTGCCTCAGATCCAAAAAGATCTAAATTCAAGTCTGATCTCTAATACAACCTGGCTGTGAGCTGAGAGGAAGTCATTTAATCTCTGTGTCTAGCCCTAAACAGCTCTCTAAAAATACAAATTATAGAACAGTTGTAGTTTCCAATAAGAATGAAATCACCTATATAGGAACACTCTGATAAAATTTTAGCATTGAAAAATTGCAATTAAAGTTTGGGTGAATGAAATTATTTTGCATCTTCTCAAAAAATGTTTAGAGGCTAAAGAACCAAATTCCCTCATTTTACAGAGAAAACCAGGGCACAGAAAGTTTAAATGTCTTACATAGGATCACATAGTTAATAAATTTTGAAGGTAGGATTGAAATCCAGCACCCCATCAATTATACTACACTATTAGTCAGAAATAATGGCTTTATAATATTTTCCATTGGACATCCAATATTTGGATGATTATGTATCGTAAAAACATGCAAGATATATCTGTCAGAATCAGTTAATAAACATTTCTAAAGTATTTACTATTTGCCAGAAACTGTGTTAAGCTCTTGATATACAAAGAAAGGCAAATATATATATACTCAAAGCACTCATATTCTAATGGAGGAGATGATATGCAAACAACTATGTTAATAAAAGATAAATGCAGAATAAAATGGAGTCAACCTGGGGAAAATGAACCAACATTAAGGAATCCAGAAAAGGCCTTTTGTAGAAGGTAATATTTTAGCTGAGGTTTGAAGGTAGCTAGGGAAGTCAGGAAGCAAAGGTGAGGAGGGAAAACATTCCACTGGAGATAGCTAGTAAAAATGCGTGGAGTCCTTATATGGTACTATTTCCATGTAGGGGAGGAGGTGGAGGGAGGGAAGGAGGGGAAAAGTTGAAATAGAAATTTTTGTAAGGATCAGTGTTGAAAAATTACCCATACATATATATACATATAAAAGTATAATAAAAAAATACATGGAATCCCTTAATGGATCATCTTTTGTGAAGAACCCTACTAATCTTTAAGGTCCAGCTCAAGTACTACCTTTTCCAAATAATCTTCTCAACTAACTTAATACTTATATTTATCTTTTCATATACTCTAATGCCTAAATAACTTGTTTAAATAATTTATATCACATTTTCTAACTGATGATACAAAATTGTAAGTGTAACAGGAAGAGGCAGATTGAATTTTGTTCTCATGGTTGTTAAGAACACTGCTCTGGAGTAACAATTCATTTCCCTTATCTAGCCAGCAACATTTGAAGTATTCTTACATTTGGCTCAAACCAGCATCTTAGGGGACTAATTCTCAATAAAAGACATGAGGTTTTTGTTTTTGTTTTTGTTTTTAGTAAACAACCTTTATTTAAGAAGAAATAATCAGTTAGAATAATCTGTCAATCTATCAAAAATAAATTATAAAACACAATTTTTAATTTTTTAAAATTCTCCTAAAGATATAAACACACATATTCATAAAAAAGAGATAGAATTAGATTATAAAATGACAAATACTAGATTCTATTGGGTCTTCTTAATTCTATGTCCTGTCACCTACCATATCCAAAGTGATTGATGAAGAGCAAAACAAAGAAGAATCTAAAAGGTTCATATCCAACTCCTTCTGCTTTCCTGTCCCCCATCATGTCTCTATTTTTCATCAGCTACACTACTTTTAGATTTCTTTGAAACTCTACATCATATGAGGAAGAGAGCTATCTACAACCAAAGAAAGGAGTGTGGGAACTGTGAATCACAACCTAACATTCTCATGCTTTTTGTTGTTTGCTTGCATTTTGTTTTCTTATTCATTTTCTTTCCTTTTTGATCTGATTTTTCTTGTGCAGCAAGATAATTGTAGAAATATGTTGACATATATTGGATTTAACATATATTTTAACATGTATAACATATATTGGGTTGCTTGCCATGTAGGGGAGGGAATGGGGGGAAAGAGGGGAAAATTTGGAACACAAGGTTATGGAAGAGTCAATGTTGAAAAATTATCCATGCATATGTTTTGAAAATATAAAGCTTTGGGGCACTAGGTGGTGCAGTGCATAGAACACTTTCCCTGAAGTCAGGAGGCTTTTAGTTCAAATCTGGCCTCAGATGCTTAACACTTCCTAGCTGTATGATCTTGGACAAGTCACTTAACCCTTATTGCCAAAGAAGGAAAGGAAGGAATGAAGGAAGGAAGGAAGGAAGGAAGGAAGGAAGGAAGGAAGGAAGGAAGGAAGGAAGGAAGGAAGGTAGGAAGGAAGGAAGGAAGGAAGGAAGGAAAAGAAAAAGCTTTAATTTAAAAAAAAAAGACATGGGATTATAACCTTACATATAATTATAAATCTTTAAGAGATCAGCATGTATATGCCATCACATCTTTGGCTGAGGTATCATTTATCCTATTGTTAAACTAGGTCTACATGACAATACATTTTTAGGGTGAAATAACCAGCCCAAAAAAGAAACTTTGCCTCATATCATTATATCAGCTACCTTCTCTTCCTTTCCTCACGTTCAGTTGTGTGGATTTTGCCTTTCCCCATTAGATTGTAAGATCCTTGAAAGCAAAATCTTTCTTTGCTTTTATTTGTATTTGTGCACCACTGCTTAGCACCTACCTTGGCTCACAGCAGATACTGAAATCTTTATTAACTGACTGACTGACTTTGAACCCTTTACTCTATTGTTGACAAATCCACATAATGCAGGATTTCTTCAATTCATACTATATCTTTTTGTGTTGTTGGAAAGTTGTCTCTACCCAGAAGACATGAAATCACTAGCACTAAATTCAGTACAGAGTGCTTCTTCTTTCATGCCCATGAAGCTCAAGAATAAAAGGAGGATACAAAACTCTTCTGCTTCTCATTCCCACTTCCAGCCTGTCCTTCTGTCTCCAATAATCAGCAACAGTTTCTCTTTTGTTGTTTATTTCATATAGTTCACCCTATTCATGTCTTTGTCAGTCATCTACCAACCTTGAGACCATTTTTTTCTGCCTTTCTTAATAATGATATTATTTATTATTAATAATGGCTAACTTTTATTTAATCCTTTAAGATTTTCAGATTGCTTTATTAATTTTATCTCTTTTTGATCTTCAGAATAACTCTATGAGTTAGGTGCTATTACTATCCACATTTTATTTTATTTTGTTTTCTTATTCATTTTCTTTCCTTTTTGATCTGATTTTTCTTGTGCAGCAAGATAATTGTAGAAATATGTTGACATATATTGGATTTAACATATATTTTAACATGTATAACATATATTGGATTGCTTGCCATGTAGGGGAGGGAATGGGGGGAAAGAGGGGAAAATTTGGAACACAAGGTTATGGAAGAGTCAATGTTGAAAAATTATCCATGCATATGTTTTGAAAATATAAAGCTTTGGGGCACTAGGTGGTGCAGTGCATAGAACACTTTCCCTGAAGTCAGGAGGCTTTTAGTTCAAATCTCTTCAGTTCTCTCTCTGGGTGCAGGTGGTTCTCTCCATCACAAGACCATTGAAATTGGTCTGAATCATCTTGCTGTTGAAAAGAGGCACATCCATTAGTAATGATCATCATATAATCTTATTGTTGCTATATACAATGTTCTCTTCATTCTACTCACTTCACTTAGCATCAGTTCATGTAAGCCTCTCCAGGTCTTTCTGAAATCATCCTGCTGATCATTTCTTATAGAACAATAATATTCCATAACATTCATATACCATAACTTATTCTATCATTCCCCAACTGAGGGGCATCCACTCAGCTTTCAGTTCCTTGCTATACAAAAAGGGCTGCTACAAACATTTTTGCACATGTGGGTCCTTTTTCCATTTTTATCATCTCTGGGACACAGGCTCAGTAGAGACACTGCTGGATCAAAGAGTATGCACAGTTTGATAGCCATTTGGGAAAATTCCATATTGCTCTCCAGAATGGTTAGATCAATTCATAACACCATCAACAATGTATTAGTGTCCCAGTTTTCCCACATCCCCTCCATCTTAGCCTGTCTTTTTTTTTCCTGTCATCTTAGCCAACCTGAGAGGTGTATAGACAGTTGTCTTGATTTTCATTTCTCTGATCAATAGTGATTTTCATAAAACTAGAAATGGTTTTAATTTCTTCATCTGAAAAATTTCTGCTCATATCCTTTGACCATTTAAGAATTGGAGAATAGCTCTCATTCTTATTAATTTGAATCAATTCTCTATATATTGTAGAAATGAGACCTATATCAGAACCTTTAGTTGTAAAGATTTTTTCCCAGTTTACTGCTTCCCTTCTAATCTTGTCTGCATTGGTCTTATAGGTAAAAACAAAACAAAAAAAAAAACTTTTTAACTTAATATAATCAAAATTATCTATTTTGCATTCCATAATGTAATCAAATTCTTCTTTGGCCACAAATTCCTTCCTTCATTCTTCTAAATTGCTTATAATCTTTAGTCTAAATCATGAATTCATTTTGATCTTATCTTGTTATAGGGTGTTAGCTGTTGTCAATTTCTAATTTCTGCCAAAATGTTTCTATTTCTATGAAGAGCACACTTCCATTTTGAACTATGATCAAAAGTTTGGAGTCTTTCTTTAACTCTCTCCTCTTTTTCATACCTCATACAACACAATTAATTGCCAATTCCTGTTAATTCTACCTCCAAATCACTATTTCCTCTGTCCTTTCCTTTCCATTTACATAGTCACTATCGTATTTCTGGCCCTTCTCATCTCTTACCTGGGATATTTTAATAACTTCTTAATGTGTCTCATCATTTTCAGTGTTTCCTTTCTCCAATTCATAATTCAAACTATTGCCAAATTAGTGTACCTTAAGCACAGATTTGATCATGGTACTCCTTTACTAAAAAACAAAACAAAACAAAACAAAACAAAACAAAACAAAACAAAAACTGCATAGCTCCATATAGTCTCTTGAATAAAAAAATAAAATTGTCAATCTGGCATTTAAAAACCTCCTCAATCAGAGCTTTTTGTGGAGATGGATTATAGGGAGAGTTAAATTTGTCAGTTATTTTGTGTCCTACTCCAGACTGCTAGAAAGTCAAGAGGTATTGATCAACAATGTCAATATTTCTAAGCATCTATAAAAAAAAAAGCAGATTTGTGCTGCAACTAAGATGAACTTTACTTACACAATTCATATGACACAGAGATGAAAATTATCCCTTCACCATGGTCAGGAATTTTCAGAGCCAGAATTTGATCCTGAGTCTCTCCTAATTCTAAACTCAACTCTCTTTCCAAGATAGCTTTGCTCAGCAGTTTGTCAGAGCTAAAAATGAACAAAAGCTGATTTAACAATGATTTACTGATGTCTTTGATATACAAAAGTCTGTGCTAAGTACTGAAAAATATACAAAGATCAATAGGACATTGTCATTAAGGAGCTCACATTTTAATATGAGAAATAAGACATGACTGAAAAACAAAATATAGTCTTATATTTACATACTTTGATGGATTCATGACTTTACTGATATAAATACTCCTTCCTTTAGTGCCAAAGAAGCCCTCCATTCTTGCTTATTTCTGTATTCTTATCCACTCTCCCCAAAATTCCTATATACAAGCTCCACCCAATATTCAAAGGTCTTTTTCTATGTTTTTGAACATTTCATGGATAATTGTGAAATATTTGTTACCTTTTCATCTTACTACATGATGGATGGCCAATGTACTTCTTTTTTAGTTATATTTGGTTTAATTTTGAGAGGAAACATGGAAAATGAGTAAAACTAGTCTTCAAATCAAAATGACCTGGATTCAAGACCTACCTCTGACATAATGTTAGGCATGTCAATTAGCCTTTAATGTTTTGAAAAAATAAGACTCTAAATTGCAGATGTTGACTTGCATTGAGAGAAGGAGGTTCTCACCCAGAAGTTCACTATGCAAATGAAATCATAGATTTAATTTCTATCTCTATAGCCTTGCTTTTTATGCTACTTTCAAACATCATCATTACTAATATGTTGTAAGTCACTTAATACTACATGTCACTGCCTCCTGGGTTGCCTACAACTTTAATTCTTCTGAGTTCCTGGAATTCCATGACTTGAAACCATATGGCATTGCCAGGAAAATATTGGTTTTTAAAATTCCATTTGCTTCAATTCAAATTAGATTTGTTAAGTGCCTAGTATGTATACCAAACCATGTTCTAAAACTTGAAAATGTGAGGATAAAAATAAAATTGTACCTGCTCTCAGGAAGCTTATATCAAATATGGATGATACAAGTTTTAAGTAAGAGTGAAAATAAAAATAGAGAGGCAGAGGTGGGGGAAGACAGACAGAGAGATTTAGAGAGGAAGGGAGGGAGAAGGAAGATAAAAAGAGTCAGAGAAAGTGATAGAAGAGGAGGAGAGAACACTGACAATAAAAATAAGCTTTGTATAGGAGATTGAGTGACTCCAAAATCCCTGCCTTCTACTCTATCTGAATAATTACTGCTAATATTAACCTTTAGAGGCAAAATTATCTGAAGACTATTTCATGGTTTAAGCATAGTTTAGACCTAGTGCTTGTGTTCCTGTCATACTCAAAAGACTGAAAGACTGTGATCATGAATTTGCAAAATTTGGTCTTTTGACTGGAAATTCACATATTTTACATACATTTTATTAAGCACCTATTTGTGCCAGAGTCTGTCCTACACACTATAAATGTTATGCTCTCTCATTGGCTATTTGGTCACTGACAAAGTGATATTTATTAATTAGGTGCTAAATATAAATGTTGCAGGAGTACAAAAACTGTCAGTATCTTCTAAATTTTAGCACCTCTAGCAAAGAGACCTAGTTGACTTATCCTAGTTACACCTCCACCACTCTGTTAACAAGGTTACTTAATAGTACAGAGTCTACAATGTTTTCTAAGATTTGATATTTGATTAAAGAATCTCCTATAACCATGACATGCATAGTTTCTCAGTAGTCTGAACTCTCTGATATTGAATAGACGTTGAATAGTAAAATCTAGACTTTTACAATGGAAACTTGAATCATTAAAAATGGTTTCTGAAATGATTTCTAGGTTGCTCTTCCTTCTGTTTAATTGTAACCCCAGCTCTTTGTCAGTGCCTGGTACATAGTAAGTGCTTAATAAATGCTTATTAACTGACTGTCTGGTTTAAATGATTATACTAATCAACTTAAAGAACTGCCTATTTAACTGAATGTCAAAATCTAGGCAGTATGGATTATTTAACCACTAGATTTTTCAACTGTAAATGGCCAAACTAGTCTCTTTTAAGTGACTTTGGATCTCATTCAGAAGGCCTTGTTATATTTAAGGGCTCAATATAATTTCATTGAGCCCTTCATCTACTAATAGAATGGTCACTAAAAATTCTGTGAATAAAAGAATAGAATTATGATGAGCACCTGAGAGGCCAAATACAGTGTGGAGGAGTGGATATAGAACCTCACAGAGCCTGAAAGACATGAGTTTAGATCCTGCCTTTGGCATACAATGGACATGTTCCACTAAACAAGTTATTAACCTCTCAGTGCCCAAATGGAGTCACAGAGTCGACTATGACTGAAACAACTTTGCAACAACAAAACCCTAGAAACCATACATGTAGAGAAGGTGCTGACCTGCATTGGTAGAGAGATTTTTTCCTTCTCCAGAGAGCCCAATATAGCAATGAAATCATAAGTTCAGTCTCTATCCCCATCCCTTTCTGTGAAGTAGAAACTTAGCAGAAAAAAATTTTCCTCAAAGTAAAATTCCAGTGTAGGGAGGGGAGAAAGAATAGAAGAAAAAAATGGCAGGAATATCTATTTCCAGAAATATAAAATAGAAATTACTTAAACCCATCAGGATGGTTGTAAATAAAGTCTTCCATACCTGGTTTTTAGCTTCATATAAATAGCACTAATTCTCTGACATTGAAAAAAAAAAAAAAGTCCTAAAGCTAAAGTCTCTTATGTATAGTTATGGTAGTTAAATATAAGAACAATTCAGAATTTCATGAAAACTAGTTTCAGGCAGATGTTAATGACAAAGTTCAAACCTGAAAATGAATGTGGTTTTTTTTATCACTTTTAGTTTAACTTAACAACTCTTTCATGGTGTAGACATAAGTTCAAATGTATAAGCTACCAGAGAGACCTAATTGCTTTAGTTTATAGAGTGTATCACCAGTGACCCTTTTACCTTTAGGAATATAATTCCATCCATGTCTATGACAATGGCATTTGGAATGAGTTTTCATGAGTGGTCTATGAGACTCACAAGAATCATAAAATTATGAGCTAGAAGAGATTACCAAATTAAGAGACGTTACCCACCTAAAATTACTACCAAAAAGAAATATTAAGTAGAAGAATAAGGATTCTAAGTGAAGTCCTCTGGTTTAAAATCCATTACATTCCCCTCCACTCCTTTTTGCCCCTCTTATCTGTGAAAGATTCATAGGATCACTCCTATCTACTATCTTTAGTCTTCAACTTCCATTTATTGTGATTCTTGAACTCAGATCATTTCCTCATTCTTCCATCTTTTCCTAGAGTTTCTCTCTCTCTCTCTCTCTCTCTCTCTGCATGTGTATCTCTCTCCGTCTCTTTCGCCCTCTATCTCTCGCTCTCTGTCTCCTTCTGTCTCTCTATCTGTGTGTGTGTCTCTTGTTCTCTGTCTCTCTCTCTCTCTCCCTCCCTCCCCCCCTTTCTGTCTTTCAGTCTCTGTCTCTGTCTCTTTTTGTGTCTGTTTCTGTCTCTCTCTGACTGCCTCTCTCTCTTTGTCTCTCTGTCTGTTTTTCTTCCTATAGTTTCTCATTTCTCTACCTTGTACTCAATTAAGTACATCCATCTAAGCACTGATTCTTCTCTTACTATGAGGCAAAACTCAGGAAACTGATGTTTTTGTTAGGTAATAATCCAACAGTCTTTACATAATCTACCTATATTTCCCCAAATAGTAGTTTAATTGATAATTTCTCAGTTATAAACTCCAAAACTCTAGAAAATGTGATCCAAGTGAATACGACGGACCATAATACACTACAGTCATCACTACTTCAGTCTTTGCTCTGCCTTCAAACAGATCTTCTCAGTTCACTCTGTCTCTTTTCAATATTTTATCTGAGAGACTGTTTCTTCAAAAACTGATTTTTTCAGTTTTTCATGCACAAATATTCTTTTTATATTCTTTTCAGCAAACAAAATGTCCACTTACAAAAGGGGCATGTCATGAATTTTTTTTTTAATCTAAAAAGCATACAATACATAATTTCCAACAAGAGCAAGAAAAGGGTTATTCCATCACAAAACAGAGAAATTGACACAGCTAAAAAATGGGAAAGGGGGGATTAGAACTGAGGGTGTCTGCTTTCTGATGTGTTCTTTCTTCTATATCACACTGCTTCACCAAAGGAGAAGGCAGAATGATGTAGTAGAATTGACTATGTTCAAATTCCACTTCATACATGCACTGTATGGCTCTTAGTAAATCACTTAACTTCTCTTAGCCTCAGTTTCCTCATCTGTAAAATAAGAACGTTGCATCTGATGGCCTCTAAAGTTACTCTAAATCTGTTGTCCTAATATTTGTCTCTTTCCCTCAACTCTTCCCTGACCCAAATGGTCTTTTTGCATTTCTGTCACTAGTATCCATGCCTTCTTCCCTCTGTGAAAATGGTCTTCATGATGTGAGATAATTTGTCTGCTAAACATGTTGTGAAGAAGGTGGAGCAGGCTCTCCTACCCTATCTCTCCCTGGAATCATCTAAGAGAAAAACTAAGCAATTTTTATCTAATGAGGTTTATTATAAAGAGAGTTCCCAATCAAAACTACCTGCAGTTTTCTTAATAGGAGGTCAACTTCTGCTTTGATTGTTGCTGCCCGGTATCCACAGAAGTTACTAAGATCCACTGTGAGTGGTATGATAGTAAAGCTGGGATGGAGGTGAGCAATTTGAGAAAGGACCAGGAGTGTATGTGCAGAAAAGAGAGTTTTTTTCCTTACTAATGTCAGCAATGTAAGAACATTTTGAATATCTGCTTTTTGTTGACTTCTAGAAGAACAGACTTGGTACATTCCTTTTCTCACTGATCCCTAGTGTCCTATGCTTTCATGCATAAGGGTCTACTGTGGTAGAATCCAGACAAGTTTGTTCTCACTGGGGGAAGGCTTACCCACTCCCCAACTTGAACTTTCATTCCTGTCACCATACCAATTTCCCATTCCAATAGCAGTCTCTGTAGGCAATCACACACCTACCTAGGTAGTGTAAGGAATGGATGGGTGAATGACAGTCCTATAAACATGCTAATGACTGATAGTTATATGTGTTACCTTTTCCCAGGATGGTTTGTATTTTAAGAGTCAACTAATATACAGAAAGAGCATTGACTGGGAAGTCAGGAGACTTGGCTTTTAATATTAGATTGGTATTAACACATCATATGAGTCTGTGGGGAAAGGTATTTTTTTTTCTTTAAGTTTCAGTTTTCTCCTCTGTAAAATGAAGGCATCCAATTATTGATCTCTAAATTCCATCCATCAGAGCCTACTCTGATGGTGCACAATTCTATGACTCCTGGAAATGACAGCATCTTAACTAAAGGGTTGAATCACTAATAATAAAATATTAGGTGGTAAGAGGATTTCCCTCAGGGATGCAGGAGAAAATGTTTTATTTGCACAGAACGACCCTGAGGGAGAAATAGCTGATTATTCTAGCCATGTGTGAGGCTGGAACTGGCTATAAGATTGACCAATGAAAATGAAGAGAGTTCAAAAGCCTGCATGGCCTTGATTATGAGAAGCAGCATGGTGAAGCAGATGGAGAGCTGACCTCAAAGCCACTTTTGACACATAATGGCTACATGATTCCAAGCAAGTCCCTTAACCTCTTACTGTTCTAAGCAACTCTGTAAAATTAAATTACAGAGAAGATTCCAAATGCATGGGTAACTCCTCATTTTTCAGTTTCCTATACTATTAAAATTACTGTCCCAAGAAGAGGGGAAACCAAACAACATTAGAGCTTACTTAAAAAAAAAATAAAAAAAAATAAAGAAACTAAGATCCAGAAGTGGAAAATGACTTGCCCAGAGTTTCACAGTCACTTAATAATGGGGCTCAGATTAGATTCCACATCTCCTGACTCCCAGTCCAGTTTTTTTTTTTTCCTTCTCGTATATCAGGTTGCCTGCCACTTAATAGAAGACTAGCATTCCTGTTAGAGTTCTCTGGAGTCCTGGCAATTTTCCATTGTTGATTTGTTTTCCTTAAATATAAATGGAAAAAGTATTAAAATGATAACACTTTGGAGAGAGAGAGAAAGTTGCAGGAAGATGTTTCATTTAAGCACTGCCTATGGTTTATCCCACAGAATGGATCAGAATGTTTGAAACCCTTGGATATAAATAATATTTAGAGCCTAATCAGTCTCAGGAACATCAGTCATATTTGTCACTGGCAGGAAATGGAAAGAGAAGGAAGAGGAAACACGCACACACATACACAAGAACACATACACACAAATCCAAAATTAGTTATTACCTATCAATGGCACATAGTAGACCATAGGCTAGCATTAACCCTATGCCATACTATTGTATGGGTGACCAAAGCATCCTAATTTGTTATCACCTTTGCCAGGGATATTTGCATTTTGAAAGAGGTGCCTAGAGAGACGGCATGGTAATGATAGCAAATGCATTACTAAAGGTAAAGTTTCAGTCAATGTAATATAGTGGACAAACACTGTTCCTAGAATAGAAATAGCTGGATTTAAGACCCAGCTTTAAATTCAAGACTTAATGCATGTGATCTTGGAGATGTCTCAAAACCTTAGTTATCTCATTTTCAAAGCAAATAGAGTAAAAATTTATATACTACTTACTTCATAAGGTGATTGTGATGGAAACACTTTGCAAATCTTAAATCATTATAGAAATGATGATCATGATCATGATGATATTTAAAATGCCACAGGAATTTAGATAGAATCTAAGTTCTTTGGGTGCAGGTACTACTTTACTTTTTTCTTTGTATCCCTATTCCACCCCCATCCTCTAGGGGATAAATATTATAAAGCAATCTAAGTGCTTTGTAATTCATGAAAAATACATTCTGGACTTCACATGGCATTTAAGGTCCATCTTTTCAATATAAACATTTTGTGCATGTTGTAATATGTCAATGAGACCTAGAATACTACTGCATCCAGAGAACTAAAAATGAGCATCTTACAGATAACAATGAAACAGTTCATGGTATGTGAAAAGGTTGCAGATTTTGCAATAATCAATTAACAACCTTGTAGAATAGGAGTAAAAGACATCATTTTTTTTTTAAAAATCATATGACAGAAAGAGACAATACCCTGGTCATTTGTTGAGAGTGAAGGAAAGCAGGTAGATGATCTGAGAGCTCCATTTTTATTTTTGTGATATCAGAAGAAATTAAGAAAGACCTTCAATTAGGTCCTTTCTGGGGCAAACTTTTAAGAAGACATATGCAATCGTCATACATGATAGACAGGTTTGGAAAGGTCACAGTTTACACCCCAGAGAGAATTCCCAATGAGATCTCACATCCATTTCAAAATTGAATATACAAATTGTTTAACACTGAATCTCATGCAAAATAGTTGGCAATAAATGTTTGTTAAATGAAATTGAATTAAGCCAAAATATAATTATCTTGTCCTGTTAGACATATCTATACTCCCTTGCAATTGTACATTCATAATGCTCACCTGAATAAATTAACAAAAAGGTCTAGAAAGATAATATTCCTGCCAACTAAGAGTTAACAAGCCTTTATTGCAGTACTACCAATGTATGAAACATGGTCTGATCGATACATAAATTCCAATGTTCAGGCATTCTTGAACCCCCACTCACCAAGAGCTTGAGAGTAAATGGATAAAACTGGTGACCCAGCCAAGTAGTTTCCAAAGTGCTTTACAATCTGCAAAATTAATCAGAGAGCTGTCAGGAAGCTTTAGACTTATTACTTTTTAATGACATTTTTTATTGCTTGCTAATTAGAAGGTGAAAAAAGGGTGTAAGTCATTGCTAGTATTGTAGTTTCTTAAGTAAATTAGAACAGAAGGTCAAAATAAATTGAAAAGTTATTAACTCCATACTTTTCGATGGGTTCCATATAATATTCATTATAATAGAGAAAGGGGGAGAGGGAAGGAGGTGTGGTTTGTATATGTGTGGGGTTTTTTTAAGTCTTCACAGATGGCACAAGCTAATTATTCTCATTTGTGTAGCACCTTACACCTCTGTAGATTTTTTTCAAAATGTTGGAAAACAGATGATCACGTCTGTTTTTGTAGCCATGTGAGAGTTTTTTCATTAACAAGTTCAGGCAGGACCATCTGTGTATTTTAGTGAAAAGTTTACCACCAACAGTGAATTAAAACTTTAAAACAATAGCTGAATGGAGCTTTCTCATCTGCCCACATACAGTTGAATTTGGATTGTCTCCATGCAAAAGAAGCAATATGACAAAGTGGGACTGAACTTGGACTTCAAATCCCACCTTGGGACTTAATAGCTGTATGAATCTAGTTGAATCACTTATCTTGTCTGGGTCTCAGTTTCCTCATCTGTAAAATGAAGAGTTCATGGCCTCTAAGATTCCTTCCAGCTCTAAAACTATGTTTTTAATGAGCTGAACAATATAATGAATCCTCCCAAACTGTGGGACACTCAGAGAGTTTAAAAGTCATTTCTCTTTGAGTTGTATGATTATCATGCGTTTACACTATTTTTAAAAAAATTTCCTGAGTTCATGTTAACTGAGTAAAAGAGACAGGTGTTAGAAGAAGCATCTTCTATATTATTCTGTATCCTGAGCTCTGGGTTCTAGCCCTGGCTTTGACATTAATTCCCATGTGGTCTTAAGTATTTTATTTTCTCTTTCCTGGGCCTCAATTTTCTCACCAATAAAATGAAGGGGTTATGAGGGATAATCTTTTATGCCCTCTCCAGCTCTGGGATGCTTCAGTGTTCTAATATCTAGCCATAGACTAAAACTTTTTCTCAGATTAATCTAGAAAATAAATAATATACATTGTTTTGTTACCAAACAGCTGAAGAATATTTTCAAGGATCTGTTTAGCTTTAAAGCAAATGAGTCATATATCTGAGTCAGGGCACACTCCTACTAAAGTTTAAATATATATATTTATACTAGAATCTATTGGTTAAATAGTAATTTGTAATTAAATCAATTCACTCGATGAACACTGACTATGCGTGATTTCCTCCTCTCCTGACTTCAAGCAATCTAGCATAGTCCAAGGGGGCCATTATAAAAGAGGCAGAACAGATAGGGGTTGTAGGAAAAGAGAAAGACATAGTCAAAGGAAATCCAAGATACCATCATTGAAAAAAAAGGTCTTCAAAATGTCTTCCAGTGCTGAAGGGCAGCAAAATGTATTCTAGCAGTCAGGGAAGCAATGGCAAAAATTCCCTTTTAAGCTTGCACACTGAACTGAAGCTGCCTTAGGCCAGTGATGTCTAAACATTTTTGATCTCATAACCCCAAGGTGGATATATTGATTTGTTTATAAATAATATACAAGTTGTTGTTGTTAAATCATGTCTGATTCTTCATGATCCCTTTTGAGGTTTCCTGGCAAAAATACTGGAGTGGTTTGCTATTTCCTTTTCTAGCTCATTTTACAGATGAGAAAACTGAGGTAAACAGGGTTAAGTGACTTGCTCAAGATCACACAGCTAGTAAGAGTCTGAGGACACATTTCAACTCAATAAGTTGAATCTTCCTAAATGTAGGCCTGGCACTTTATCCACTGTACCATCTACTTGTCCTAATATATATAATGTTCTATAATACTAATATTGTTGTTAATTATAAAACACAAAAATAGAAATTTAAAAGATTAAAGATAAAATAAATAATATTTCTAAAAATGTTATTTTGTGGTTCAAAAATCCTTTTACTGCTATCATGAAAATGTATTATTATGAATAATTTAGTGAGTGCAATATGATAATAAATGCCTGTGTAATGTGATTGAATATGCTTCATTATTTTTTGGCAAGTCTTGGTTTAATACTTTGCAATTGAGCAATTCACAGATCTGGACCTAACTTCAGATTATTCTGATACTTGGTCTAAACGATTCTAATAGCAGTGTGACAGTCAAAATAAACTATGAGTCTCTCTGGCTAACAAAAATGGATAGCAAGAAATTAATTATACCTTTGGCTATATTTATTAAATCATAAATCCCCTTTTTTAATTCTGTCTACCTATTATGCAAAAGATTTTTGTTGAAATCTGTTGAGCACATTGGATCTTCATTGATAGCAATCAATTGTTCTTGATGACTAATTGAAAGTTGTAGCTCTGTTTTTTTGGAGATGCTCAGGTGACTAGGTGGATAGAACATTGAGCCTAGAATCAGGAAGTTCTGGGTTCAAATTTGACCTGAGGAATTTCCTAGTTATGTCATTTAACTTCCGTTTACTTTGATTTCCTCATCTGTAAAATAGGGATAATAGTAGCACCTACCTTCTGGGATTGTTATAAGATGGAGCTGAGCAATATGATGAATGTGGGTGATGAGATGAGATGATAATTATAAAATGCTTGACACAATGCCTGGCATAAAGTAAAGATTATAAATTATATAAATGATAACTATTGTTATGTTTATTATTTTATAGTTTTAACAAATTAGTTCAAAAATCTATTAAAATGCTTTATATAAAAGCTTTTAGATGACTTAGACAAATTGTTTCCAAGATTTTTAAATGTGCAGATGTGAGAATTTTTATGGGTGACACACATGTTATTTAGCAACAGAAGGTTAGTTTTTAACTATCTTACAAATGATGATGGCTTTATACAATCAATAGTTAATATCTCAAGGCACAATATACACTTGGGGAGAGATTTATCATTAATGATGACATTAAGGGATAGGAACTGAGTCCATTACTTTTCTGTACCAATGCATGTACTTTCCCTGAAATTTAGTGTTTTAGAGAATTGCCTAAAGAACTGTGAGATTAAATAACTTGTTTAGAATGATAGTTTGTACCAAAGCAAGATCTGAACCCAGATCTTACTGGGGTGTAGCCCTTATTCTTTTCATCTTGTGTTTCAAATAAAATTCTTGATAATTTCTGTTTTAAGGGGGTAACATGTCTGACCAAACTAGTTCATCATTGATTTTAAATGTGGCTGACAAGGAGTTTATACCAGGATTAGAAGTCAGTTCTCTTGTTTTCTTAAGGTTCAGTTATGTTGTTGTCATTATTATTATTATTATTATTATTATCATTATTATTATCTTAAATCTGTTGTTTCTTTGTAGGTATAGTTTTACATTGTTTGACTATTTTTGAGGATTGGTTTAATTAAAACAGATAACATAATTACTAGATCAACTTAATCAGGTAACATGTGAACTATAATGCATCACAATATGTTTAAAATGAAAACTGACAAAGTCGTGGGTCAGTTCTTTTTATTGTGAATCTCCTACTTTTCCCTCAAGATATTTTGGGTACCATCTAAAACAGTAATTGTATGATCTTCCATTTCAGAGATTCCCTCTTCTACTTACAAAGAAATCATTACTGATTCTCTAAGGAATGGGAAGGGGGGGGTGGGGTTCTTTAATATTCTTATAAGGGTGAACAAAGAATAGAAAAGGCTGTATTCATCTTCTTACAAGATCTCACTGTTATACTCAGTAGCATTCCCTGTCATCTTAACTTAATCTACCTTCCAAAATTGATGATGGGAATAATTCATACTTATAAAGATTTTCAAATTTTACAGAGTGTTATCCCCATTATCCCCATTTTACAGATAAGCAAACTGAAACTCAAAGAAGCCAAGCATTTTCCAGAGGGTTACCTACCTCATAAGCATCTAAAGATGGATTAAATTCCATCTTCTTAACCCTAAATCCAGCACTTTTCATGACAATAATCAGATTGTGGACCAGCATAAAGAAAATCACTCATCTAGTTATAAGTAGAGGAAATGATAATCTGGTTGGTGCCACTATCTATACATTCCCTATCAATCTGCCAGCATGATTTGCCAGTCTTTGTCTACCCTTGGACAGTGAGTGACCACAATTATTTGTGTTTGTACAGCTATTTAATGTAAAAAGATATAAAAGTTTAAAAAGTGATTTTTGCATAACCACCCTCCAGCTTAGATAATGCAAATATTATTTTTTTCCAGATATTTCTGATTCTGGGGAGTTAATTTGCTCATAGCTATGTAACTTTAAAGTATCAAAACTGGGACTTAAACCTATGTCTTCAAATTTTTTAAGTCCAATATTCTTGCAAAGGTGTTATCCTCTAAAATTCACACTTAAAATTTGCATATGCTACAAATGATCACTTCCTAATTCCCTATCATTAGCATTTGGAATTGGAGAAGGGTTGGAGGAATAGACCATCAAATTAGCGAGCTGATTTATTGGTAGGCTGATCACCTGGAACTTTGGCTACTGAGATCATGAGAAACAAAACAGGCACTTTGCAGAAGAGATGGACTCTTAAATTCAATATGGTATTGGTGGTTATATCCAGGGAAGAAGCCTAGGTGTGAATGGTATGTGACTAATTCCTACTACTGAGGAGACTGAGACTAGTAGATTGCTTCTCTTCCTGAATTCTAAACTCAACTGTACTAAACTGACCTTGGAATCTGTTAATGAGTTCAGGCATTGGGGTCCAACTCTGTTAAGTCATATATAAATGCTAGTTCATTTAATACTTACAAGAATCTTAAAAAGTAGGTGCTGTTGCCTATTTTACTATTTTACAATTGAAATAACTGAGTCAGAGGTTTAGTGACTTGCCCAGAATCACACAGCTAGTAAGTGACCAAAGCTAGATTTGAAGTCAGCCCAACATTCAATGCAGACTGAGACACCTCAATACCTTGTAGCACTGCCCACCCCTGCCCTAAGAGACTGCCCAATGAGGGTCAAACCAAAGTAATTTGGGAACAAGGCAGATCAAAGCTCTTAGAGACCTCAAAAGAGATAGATAGATAGATAGATAGATAGATAGATAGATAGATAGATAGATAGATAGATAGATACATAGATGGATGGATACAAACATACATACATACCTGGATCAATACATAGATAGACAAACAATATCAGTACAAGATACAAGATTACAAGAGTTGGATCATAAAGGATAGTCCAATCATTATAGAACACTGGAAAGTTGGTAAGATGATTGACCAAGGTTGGCACGTAATCTTTACCTACTTCACAGTTATACTAAGGCTACATCTTTTCAATCAGTAAAGCAGACAGGTTAGCATGAAATGTAATGCCTGAGAAACTGAGCAAGACAGAGATTAAGATTTTTAATGTTTTAATAGTGGAGAATTTGGACTAGCGGTCAAAGAGGAGCCTTGTTCGGCTCCCAATTGGTTGAATGGAACTCTTGTCTCAAAGCATCCAGCAACGAGCAATTAATTCCAAAGACTTTTATAGCACTCCAGCAATCACAGAAACAAAAGAAAGTGGGGCAGAGCACTGGGTGAATGTAAATTTCAGAAGGACCATAACTTTTTAATTCTGATAGTTTGGGGATCAAGAAGGTGCTCTAGCAGAAGACAGGAAGTCTGGGTCCAGAAAATACTCAAGTATTTGAGATAAGCCATCTGGAATTTTCTGATTCTTTGGAATGCCAGAGTGGCCAGATCCACAACCCTAATTATCTTAGTCCTGATGGCCAGAAAGAGGGGGTGGGGGGGGGTTGCCACAGGGAAACTGAGGAAGAACAATTCAGGGAATGAGGCAGAGAAAGTGAGGTATTACAATTCAGGGAAACTGAGGCATAACAGTAGTTAGAGGTAAAGATCAAAATAATTTGCACAGGAAGCAGAATAACAATCAAACTGGAAATCTATTAATTCTCTTTTAGGAGATTCAGTAAAGTTCTCCAGCAGATCTTAAATTTTAGGAACAAGCTATCTTCTTCCCACAAATAATAGTTTGACCTTCTGGAACTAGACCTTCAGAGATCATTTCTTCTGAATCCCAAGGGGAAATTAATCCACTCCATATTGGGAATCTGCTTAGGAGTTCAAATGATTGAGAAAAGGAAAACTCCCTTAACTAGCTAATCCCCTCCCCCAACTCTGCCACTTTTTATTTCTTGCTGTTGTTCTAGGAATAATAATTAAATCAATATAAGCATTGCTAGTGTAGTAGAAATAGTGCATTGTTCTACTTATATCCTTCATATCACATGCTTATATCATAGCCCCTTTCCTAAACCAGCTATTATATATCCTTGTTCATTTCATTTTTGAATAAATGAACAGATTTTTGAATATATGAAAGGAAGAGGTAACAATCCAAAGAAAGTAAAGTTAAATGAAATGAGCCAAGACAAACATTAAACCTCTACTATTGCACAGAAGATGATTATGGTACTTGATAAACTGATAATTTAGAGGAAAAAGAAATATTTTTAGGAATTGATTCATACACACCTTTAATTTGACAGTATTTTTCTTGTAGGTGAGAGATGATGAACTCTAATCTATATCTTCACCCAGATGTTTCAAAGGAGCTCTGTTTCTCCAGTTTCCAGTCAGATATGATATAAATGTTTATATGTATACATGTATATAGATATATATGTATATATAAATACTTGTATGCATCATATAATAAATACAAATATATTTGTAAATGCTATACTTGTTTATTATTCTCATATATATTATGTATTCTATTTGAATATATTATAAAAGTATATATTATATATAAGTATATATTTAGATATACTATACTTGCATACATTATATATAATATATTTATATACATCATATATAGTATACTTATTTTCATTATATATTAATCCTTAAAAGTTTTTCCCCCTCAGCCTCACCAGATAGACTTCATTCCATCTACTCTCTAATATAGTTTGGTTCTAATTATGTATGATGTTCCATTTTAGAATGACAGATAGGCTTCAGAGCATCTCTGTGGAAGTAATAGGATGGACTTCCTGGAAATTTCTGTGTCAGCTCTTTAATGAGAAGAAAACTAAATGATTGAATTTTCTTTTAAAGGATTTCAGGGTTTTCAAATTAGTCAAGAAAAAAAGTTCTGGCATCTTAACTTTGAACTTCTCCCCATGTTTTGCTAACTAGATATGTCTTTCATTTTTTTTAAGTATCTTTGTTTTGTCTTTGTAGGAAATTTTTGACTTCATTCTATTCCTCTATATTCAAGGTTGAGAGTCCCAAGTATGCTAAATGGTATAGCAATAATGAGGAGATATAGCATCTCCTGGAATCCCCATGGAATTAATTTTTTTTAATGTTTATTATACACAGAGTATTTTTTCTAACATCACAGGTGGAGGCTAGAGGATGGGGAATACAAAGCTCAATTAACACATGACCTCTGCCATTCTTGAACTTAGAGTCTAAGTGGATAAGGTTATAGTGGTTGTAGCTAGAATTTCAAACTAAGCTTTGAAGAAAAAGACTGAATGAAGCAAGGAATGAGAATATTTGGATATAGAAAACTGAGCAAAGACATTGAAAAGAAAAGCTTAGGGAATGCTTCAATGACAGGTAGCAGTTTGGCTGAGGAAAATAAAGTATGATATTATATTGTATCAGAGGAGAGGGGAACAGGGAGAAGTACAGAGAGAGAAGAGAGGGAAAGAGACGGACAAACTAGAAATTTTAGAATGGCCCCCAGAATGAGGTGAAATCCAGGCAAAGGAATTTGAACTCAGGAGACAATAGGAATCCATTAAGATTTTTGAACAGAAATGTAGCTTTACCTACTCTCTGAACAAGAAAAAAAGTTTGGCAACAGAAAAAAGTATGAAAAAGAGGAACAAAGGAGATTTGGGAGGACCTATCTTAGGATGGTAGCAGTAGGAATAGGAAAGAGGGGACTGAAAGAGATATTGTAAAACTAGAATCTTAGATTAAACTTTGCAAGAACTTAAAAAATATTTTATTTTTTTCTTATTAACATGAATCAGGATTCCTTCAGTTAAGTCAATCATCATACTAGCTGTAGTGTCCTGATGGGCATTTGACCAACAAAGTAATTGTGCCTTCTACTTCATACATGCCTTTGAAAGTGTCATAGGGTACCTGTGCACATCTTGGAGGGATCTCATGTCTGATCACAAACCAGAATTGTAGGGAGTAAAGCTATGAAGATGTAGAATGAGGAAGCCTAACAACTTTGTAAGTGGATCTGGTGCCTATAAAGAAAGACACATTATGTATGAAGAAATCAGTCCCTACTGAATATCCAGAGGTGAAGACTTAGCCTATACATGTGTCTGCTTTATTCATCTAAAAATAAATTAAATAGATCATTTTTCAGTGTTTATAAGCAATTGATAAAGAAATCCCAAATCTTTAAAGAACCATTAAGAAAAGTATAGGTGTGTTCTCTGTGAATAAAGATTTACTCACAAAAGCACTCCAAAGGCATTTAATCCCAAATGTCTTTTATTTATATTTGTTCTGAGGTGATGTTGACCAGTGAGTCAATGAGACTTTAAGCACTCATTGTGAGCAGAACTTTCTCCAGGAATGCAGTAAAAAAGTTTCCATCCTATGGCAGGAGGGTTAGTCTAGATCTAGATTTTCCTAAGTCTCATAATAATAGGGTTATAGCTTTAGATCTGAAAAGAACCAAAGAGGTTATCTGGTCCAATTCAGTATTTTATAAATGAGAATACTGAAGCTCACAGATAATGTGACTTGTGTAGGATCATAGAGGTGATAGTAAAATGCTAAACCAGGTTCCCAGGTCCAAATCCAGAATTCTTTTCACTGAATGATCTTCCACAGACTCAAACATTAATAGTGGCTGTGATTGTAATGATTCTTCTCTTTTGAAGTTGATAGAGAGCAACATACATAAAAAATCTAACAGACTAAGCAATCTGAATCTCAGTCCCATTGCCTACCTCTGGCTATAGGAAAAGAGAGGCTTGTACCTTCTATACCCAAAATGCCTTTGGAAACCTATTTTGAGAAAAGCATCATGACTGCCCACATTAAGTTATTTTCATTTCACACATTCAATTCAGATTCAGTACCTGTGATGAATCCTTAAACTCACCTTTGTGAGTTTACTAATTACTAATAGAGGAGAGGGGGTGGGGAGAGATAGACAGACAAAAGGAGAGCAGAGAGAGAGAGAGAGAGAGAGAGAGAGAGAGAGAGAGAGAGAGAGAGAGCATGTGTAAGAGAGAATGAAGAGAGACAGAGGGAAAAAAGGGGAGAGAGGGAAGAAGAGAGAGAGAAGAGAAGGAGGGAGGGAGGGAGAGATGGAGAGAGGGAAAGAGGAAAAGACAAAGGGATGGAGGGAGAGACAGAAAGAGAGAGAGAGAGAGAGAGAGAGAGAGTGTTTATAAGAGAGAGAGAGAGAAGGAGAAGGAGGAAGAGGAGGAGGAGAAGAAGGAGGAAGAAGAGGATGAGGAGGAGGAGGAGAATATGGTATATATGTATGTATGTTTGTATTTCTACAGTGACAGTGAGAAATCATCTCAGATTAACTCTCTTCTCAAGACAAGTAGAAATCTTCCCCTACCTTTGACTATATTAACCCCTTGATTGTGGAAGGAGAAGCAAAAGGAAGCCCAGCTTTTGTGGGCATTCTTAGTTCTAATGCAATCCTGTGATCTGCCTGGCCTTCTCTTTCTCCAAAGACTTGATAGTAGTGTTGTACTAGTCCAGGAATGAACAATCTACCTCTCTGTCGCTGTATATGCTTGAAAGATATAACTGCTGCTGTGATTACTTTCACTTGGTATTGTGAGATGATAAACTACCTTTTAATAGAACATTAACATTAATCTAAACAAGATTAGTGGTGCAAAGCATCATTCGAATAAGCTTGCTCAATTAAAACAGATGGTCTTCCATGCTGAATCCCATTATGTTAATATGCACTCCCCCCCACACAGAGAGCTTTTCCCTCCCCCCACATCCCACACTTCAGTTGTGAGAAATATTGCATGCACAAATTTCTTTCATCTCTCGGGAAGCAGAGCATAGAGCATCCTATGCATTGTGATCTCTTCACAGTTTCTGATTTATATCATTTCTTGTGAATGACCAATAAAAGACTTTTGTTGTCATCCTAAACATGTGTATAATATTCAGTCTTACATATCATATTTTTGAAGTGATTAGGAAGTGAGAATGTTGGGGGAGACGGAAGAGATCTTACTTTTCCAATTATCTTTCAGATATTCCAAACTATATTATAGCAGATTTCTTAAACTCAACATGTCCAAAACTGAATTTACTCTCTCTCACTCCTAACCCCACCCCAACACTTAACTTCCCTATTTCTAAGGATAACAGTACTATCTACCCAGTTTCACAGATTTGCAATCTAGGTGTCATCCTCAACTCCTCACTATCTCTCATCCCTCATGTCCAATCTAATGCCATTTTCACCTACCTGTCCAACATCACTTGAATATGCCCTCTTTTTCTCCACTCATACTGCCACCACCCTGGTGTAGGGCTTCATCACCTCATGCTTAGACTAAACAGTAGCCTGCTGGTAGGTCTTACTGCCTCAAGTTTCAATCTATCCTCCATTCAGTCATCAAAATGATTTTCCTAAAACTCTGACCCAACCATGTCACCTCCCTATTCAAGAAACTCCAGGAGCTCTTTATTGCCTCTAGGATCAAAAACAAAATCCTTTGTTTAGCATTTGTAAACTTTAATTCACAAGCTTTTCATAATCTATCGACCCCTCTACCTTCCAGATTTCTTGTCTTCCTACACCTTACTCCCCATCGTACTCTGATTTAGTTGAAATGGACTCCTGACTATTCCACAAACAAGATATTCCATCTCTCTACTCCAATCATTTTTTATAGCTGCCCCCCTACACCTGGAATGCTCTTCTCTTTCCAGATCAATGGTTTCCTTTAAGTCCCCAACTAAAATCCTGTCTTCTACAGGAAGCATTTCTCAATCCATCTTAATTCTAGTTTCTTCTGTCTTCCTATTTTTGCTGTATATAGTTTATTTGTACATATTTATTTGCTTGTTATTTCTCTTCCCATCTCCTCACCATCGCATTATAAGTTTTATATAAGAGTAGGGACTACCTTTTATTTCTTTTTGTACTGCCAGAACCTGATACGGAGTAGGTGCTTAATAAATGTTTATTGACTGACTGACCAATAGGATAAGCATTTTCACAAACTCTGGAGAAAATTTCTAGAGGTCTACTCTTTTTTATTAACACTATTACTACTATTGCTCACTATTTCTGCCACTTAAATTCTTGTTATTACTACAAGTCAACTCATATGTTTGGAAGTGCTGTACATGAATTCATTCGATCCTCACAACAGCCCTGCAAGATAAAGTACTATAAGATATTACTCTCACTTTGTGGGTGAAAATTGAACCTCACTGAGGTAAAGTGGCTTGCCAGATTCAAAATTAGTAAGAATCTGAGGTGAGGTTCAGATCCAGATCTCTCTCTCCCTAATTCAACACTCTTCCCTAATTCGATTCCTCTTACTTTTGTATCCTCTAGGCAGAAGCCTCTACATAGTAGGTGATTACTAATTGTTTGAATCAATGAAAGGTTATGATTCAGAAATGAGGAAGTGCTTTATAACTGTAATTAAAATACCAGCAAAAAAAACTATCCATTTTTTTTAGTCGTGGTAATGGGAAAAGCTGGCAAAAATGGCAGATCTGTCTTGCATCCAAGTATCCTAATGTTGTCTTTCTAATGAAATGGCTTTGCATTTGAAAGAAGTACAGAATTGTGGTCTTTAGTGGATTCTAATCAGTTTTATTTTAGGTCTTGGAAACTTTGTTCAATTATTAATTCAAAAAACTCTATCATTTGTTACTTGAAATGCAAATGTAAATTTTTGTGTCCTGTACAACAGAGAAAAAAAAATTATTCAAACGTACAAGCCAGCCATTAAGGCTTGTTAGATTTTTATTCCTTGCTTTCAAAAACACAAGCTGTTTTTTCCCCCGGAAGAGCATGTAATGTGCGAAAACATTAGGGATATTGCAAAACGGTTGTGTGAAACAACTGTGGAAATACCGTACTCGAGCATTAACCTACGTTCTGCTTTTTTCTCTCTCTAAACTAAAATGAGATAATTTCTCAGAGTCTTTATCTCTTCCCTCTGTATAATTGCAGCTTTAAATCAGGAAAGCCTTTAGAGTTATGAATGTAAAATGCACTGAAATGTATTTAGACTGTACTCACCTGTAAAGCCAAGCGGCTGCAGTATTCCCCAGAGTGGAAACAATGAGAAATGATAGTAAAGTCAGGGTTGGGTTTTTTTTTTTTTTTCCTCAAGTGTTCTAGAAATCATGTGTGCTAAGGAGGGGTGTGTATATTGCTGTCTGCTCCTTTTCTTCTTGCCTTCTGAAGAAGGGATCATTCCATGGCATTTATTTCACTTTGTAATTGGGTTTTAAATTAAGATACACTTTATAGCCCTGAGTGGTAAGATAAAGATAGAGCTCAAGGTGAACCTGCCTGGCTTTTTGTTAAGAGAGAAAAGAAAAAACTCTGGAATGATAGATCCCCTACTGTGGCATTTGTGCAATTAAAAAAAATGCAGAAACATTTTAACATTCAGTTAGCAAGTTAGTTTGAGATAGGCAGTGCTTTTAATTGCTAAATTTGTCACATCTCTTGGTAACCAAGGAGGAAGGCAAGGATCGAAGGTCAATTATGGGCTGTTGGTTTAGATTATATTTTTCAGGACTTAGTATGTTCATTCTGAGGGACCTCTATACATAGACAAACACTTCGTTCTTCTTTTCTCTAAGCATCAAGAAGGTCCCTCTCCTGAATCCCAAATTACATATATCCTCATTGATCATTATTCTGTCTAGGCAGGCTATGATAATCTTGATTGCCAAATCTTTTTATTTTCTGCATCGTGTCTTTGCTTCCCAATGATAATTATGGTATGTATTTTTAATATCCCCTTACACACACACACACACACACAATACAGAACTGAAAATATTGTTGAATTGGATTATATTAGATTGCATTTTTCCCTCCCCAGGTGTTTCTCTTTTCCACAGTCAGTACTTTTCTAGCTCTAATGCTGTCAGTTCTCTGGAAAAGATATTTTTTTTCCAATTAAGGAAGTCCTAGAAACCCTTGCATGAAAGCATCTGTCAGTCTTCCAATGTGAAATCAGCAGGAGCCTGATCCTCATTTGGATCACATGGGGTTTGGATCAAGTGGGAGTTAGTTAAATGAAGCTGGACTGGCCTTTAACAGATGAAGTATTCCAGTTCAGGCTAAAGATAATACTCAAGGTTTTCCATTTGTGTGTTGGGCTGGCAGCACTCCAGGTCTCCTGCTTCTCATTTTTCTAAATCATCTAAAAAAAAGTTTTGCCCAGATCTTTGACCTTTCTACAAATTTTAATTTACACATGGAAGTAAAATGCCATATAATTCTATGATATTTTATGCATTAGATGAGACTCTTCAATGCTTCTTCCCACTTTTTTTTTTGATTCTTCATCAAGATTTTATGTCCAAAATTTGCAAAGGACAATTGACACTGGATAAATATTTCATTTGTGTAAAGTATCACACATAGAATTTTCTATTTACATAGAATTCAAAGAATATTGTCATTGGCTGCTATTGGGGAGGTTTAACATAAGGTATATACTATTGAGATTTTAAGATTCTGGTGCAAAGGCTACATGAAAAGGGTATTGATTTTCTCAGACAGACATCATCAACCAGCTTTTTTTTTATATATATATTGAGGTGAGGAATAAAGGATAAAAGAGAAGGAGAGAATAGATAAGAAAATACTAAATAATAGCCACCTATTCCTTACTGAATGCTTTTATACTTTTAGGGGCAACCAGATAAGGTAGAGACTATGTAATATAGTAGAAAACTCACTTCAGTATCAGGAAGATCTGGATTCAAGTCCCACTTTTAACATATAGTGACTGTGTGACCCTAGAGCAGTTATTTAAGCTATCAATTCTCCATTGGCTACTTTCTTAAGAATGTAAACATAAGAGAAGTTACCAAGCAGCATTAGTGAAGGGATTTTCCTCTTTAGGAGAGAATACATAATAAATTTGGATCACAAAAGGGAGGGATTGCCTCCCAAATGAGGGTGCATAGGAAGCATTTATATATAAATAGATATAGATATACATATACATATACATACACACACACCACACACATGCATGTATATGTATATATCTTTGAAAGTTGAGTCTAAAATATATATCATAGAACCTTAGAATCTCTGAGCTTAAAAGTAATTTCAGATCAGCTAGCCTTGCCTTTTCATCCATTCAAAAATGACCTCTGACAAGCCTTACCATGATCTAGTTTCTCAACTCAATACAAGTGAGACCAGAATGATTCAAAATCCACCTTTGCAATGAGATCCCTGGTGGGTTCACTGTGTTCTTCCTTTTTATATCTTCCTAGTCTAAATTCATCTTCTGAAAACATGAAAATAGTTTTTTAGATCCTCTCTGTGACCATAGAAACATCTGTGCCCTATTTCAACACGATACACCTACTTAAAAATTTTGGCTCTTGCTCTCCTGAATTTATCTTATATCTACTTAATTTATTGTTTCTCCTATGGAATATATGAAGCTTGGCAGATGAGACTCTTTTCCCCTTCTTTATAAACCTGTATCTCTCTTTATATCCTGGCATTGTGGGCCATAGTAACCATTTAATAATTGCTTCTTAATTAATTGATTACAAGGCACTGGCTAGGCCCTGGAAATACAGAGACAAACATGAAATAGCCCCTGAGCTCTTAGAGTTCATGTTTTACATTGTTGTTCAGTTATTTTTCAATTGTGTCAGACTCTTTATAATCCCTTTGGAGGGATTCTTGGCAAAAAAAACTGGTGTGGTTTGCCATTTCCTTCTCCAGCTCATTTTACAGATGAGGAAACTGAGGCAAACAGGGTTAAGTGACTTACCCAGCTCACACAGTTAGTGTCTGAGATAAAATTTCAATTCAGATCTTATTGACTCTAGACTCAGTGCTCTACATACTACACTACCTGGCTGTGTTTTTACTTAGTAAGCTGGATTGGTTTAGATTAGAATCTTTGGATGCAAACTAGGTCATATAGTCTAAATTGATTTTCATCTATTCAAATAACCTTTCATGTGCACTTATCTCCTCTTAGAAAAGCAGCCTTGCTTAGGAGATAAAAAGCTAATCTTGGGATGAGAAAGGGTGGATTCAAACCCTGCCTATGATACTTATTATCTCTATGGCCATGAGCAAATTCCTTAATTTCTCTGACCTTCAGTTTTTCACCTGTATCACAGAGATATCATCTCACTGGGATGCTGGGAGACTTAAATGAGATAACATAAGTAGAGGTTTCTGTTAACTTAAAAGGATTTTAAATGTTAATTATTATCGTGCAAATAGGATTTTGTGTGAAAAGTTGAACAAACCATGAATGACCCTTGCAGTCTGTGGGGCTTATTGCCTGGAGGGGTTGAGCTATGGCTTCTGACCAGGGTAACAAGAATTAGAGGAATATAATGCTGTTCAAGTTAAAGAATTAAGAAAAGTATGTTTCCAGCTCTGGTTATTGGTTTATTTGAGTTGTTGCTTTTTTTTTTCTCAAATAGTACCCCAAACTATTCTGAAAATTCTCAAATCCAAAGGTAATTATAATTTTAAAAAATAAATATGTATCAGGTAACACTAATCCATTACCAAGTATTTATTATATAACAAGCATGTGCTAGACATAGAAGAAATAAAGAATGAAACAATCCCTACTTTCAAAAAGCTTATGTAATATTACTCAATAAACTCTCAATAGCTCCTTATTACCTCCAAAATTAAATGTGATGCTATGTTTGGTATTTGTACCTCTTTACTACCTTTTCTCTTCCTACCTTATTAGGCTTCTTAACTTTATTCCCTTCCATATCATTTAGAGAATCCTACTTACTCTTCTACATCCAGTCTTCTGATTCTGCTCTTGTACTACCTACCCCCAAATCTATAATGCTCTCTTTCCTTAATACTGCCTCTAATTTCCCTAGTTTCTTTAAAGACTCGGTTCATATCCTACCTTCTGTTGGAGATCCTCCCAATCAAATTAACTTTTTATAAAAAGTATTTATTATGCACTTACTACATGTCATGCATTGTGGAAGTATTAAGAAGAAAATACAAGCAAAAAGATAGACTCTGTTTTCAAGGAGTTTACATCCTAATGGGAATAGAAAACATAAAAATGGGAGATGAAGGGCATGGCACTGGGGGAAATATCCCAGAGATACACAAAAAAAGCCCAAGACTCAGGGGTACAAGTAGGAGAAAGAAGAAAGCATGGCTGGCCTGAGCAGTTCCTCAAAATGGAGGTTCCTGGAGAAACTTCCTAATTCCGGTTCTCCCCACCCTAAACCCCCCAAAACCTTTTCCTTCTGCTATTACACTCCATCTACTCTCTTAATATTTTGTATGTAGTTATTTATTTCCATATTGTCTCTTTCGTTATAAAATGTGAATTCCTTGAGGACAGAAATTGGTTTCTGGTTTTTTTGTATCCTAATGTTTAGCATAGCATCACATGATAAGCACTTAAGAAATGTTTGTTGATTTGACTATCTGATTAAAATAAAGCAATGCTTAGGGTGTCTTGATTCCAAAAAGTTTGAGAATTATCCATTGCACTGGAATGCAGCTTGGTAGACTTTGGTGTGAAAAGATGTTTGCATTTAGCCGTCCCTATTTTATTTACTTTTAAAAAGTGGTTGGCAGGCAACCCAAATCTGTTTACAGAGGGAGCAAAACTGGTAAAGTTCAGGTTCGTGTTTGGATTCAGCCCCAGCAAACTGATGCTGTAGTCATGCCAGGCAACTTGAAGCTGCCAGCTGACAGCTCATCTCGTCAACAGAACGGAATGAGAGGAAGAGATTCATCAAATAAACTCTGTGTGGAATTTGGAGCAATTTAATTTAATTCATTTCCCTTAAAAAAAAATTTACTTTGATCTCTGCTTCATCTTTCCACGTGATCTATGATTCAGAATCTCTTTCAGTGAACCTCTCTGCTCTTTATCATAGCACCCATCCTCTGAATGTAATTCACAGCCCCTCCTTCTGGGACTGGTTTGTGATCACATATAAGAAATAGAAGAAGGACAGGGTATCAAATAGAGCTCTAATCATGAATCCCCAATATTGCAAGAAGGAAAACAACTAGCATACTCATAAGCAAATATTACTGATTATTCCTGTCATTGTGACCCTCCTCAAGGTGATGGACTCCTTTTCTCTACAACTGATTCCTAAACTTTGCTTTATAGTATTCTCATCCATCTATCTCTAGTTATCTCAGAGGCTTCACAAAATAATCCCCAATTCACTTCAGCTTAAAAATAAATAAATAAATATAGGATATCTTTTAAGAATGAAATGGAGAGTGTAACCAAAAAGAAAAAATGCTATTATTCCCTTAGGTGGCATTTATTGTGCATGAAAATATCTTAGACTTCTCAAGGTTTTTTTTTTTTTTTTTTTTTTTTTTTTTTTTTTTTTTTCCCCAATTAGGACCTTCTCACTCAGAATTTTAGGTGGAAAAGAAGGCTAAGAGCTAAAAGAAAATCATCAAAAGGTAGCCCTAGGCAAGGATATTTTATATTCACACACACACACACGTGTATACACATATAATACATAGATATGTGTACATTGATAGATGTTTTATTAAATGCTGAACTGTTACTTGCTGTATATCTTCTCACACCCCAAGGGTACAATGGTCATCTGTATGATTCTTATCCTTCTATTAGATGAAAGCTCCATGAAGACAGAATTCCATGTTTTATCTAAATATTGCATCATTTCCAGAGCCTCGCATAAGAGTTCTAAACAGTTTTATTAGGTTTTGATTTTTTTATTGACTTGAGCCTATGATTGAATTTGTAGAGGAAATTTCATTTGAATAGAATTCCAATAGGCACCTACATTGGCATTTTTCATCTTAAAGAGTTTCCAGGAACACTGAGAAAGAAGTGACACAACACAAACAATATGTATGGGACTCTTCTGACTCCAAGGTCCACCCTTTATCTTCTATGCCATTCTCTCTCTGCACATAATAAGGCTTAATAAATGTTTGTTCAATGATTCTGATTGAAATCACAATCTTTCTTGACACAAAAAGAGAAGTGGATAAAATCTTGACCTCCATAACAATTTCAATATTTCAAAGGTGGAGGCAATAATAAGAAGAAATGATATTTTGGATTTGATTCTGAGTAATAAAAATGAACTGATTATCCTATGAGTTATGTAGGATTATAGAATTTTGGGAATCTTCAACATTATCTAATTATCTAATCACCTGAGTACAAGGAAGGAGAAAAATCTAGAGAAGTGGAGGTCATGGGTCATAAGGTAGTAAGTTGCACAGCTGGGAGTCAAAGTCATTTTCTCAGAGAAAATAAAATTATTACTAATCTAAACACAATGGTAGGCATAAGCCAGCTATAACTTGAACTCCAAGAAATGTCATAAAGGACATTTTTGAGGATATGCTTCAGAAATGTTCTGGTCATAGATGAAGAGTGAAAGACAACTGATCTTTCTGAGACAATATTCTAGAAAAAAAAGATTCAAGTCAGAACCAGAACACCTGAATTCCAGTCTTGACACTGACAATTTTTACCTATGTGACACTGAACAAAGCACTTGACCTTTCAGACTCTCAGTTTACTTATAATATGAATCTATATGATATTGATGGTTTCTTCAAGCTTTAATAGTGCTTAGTACAATTCCTAGGATAAAGAATGAGTTTAATAAATATTGACTAAGATGAATAAGACTACATGGATACATCTGAGATACCAAAAGAACAAGAGTAAGGCTTCTAAGCTCACTGGAATCTAACTTCTTTGGAAGATATTGTAGTAATAAATAAATAAACAGAAAATGAATGAAAAATGCAAAATCCAAAAAAGTAAAAGTGCTGCAGGGATCATCATCATCTCTGTTGCTAGAAGTAGAAGTCACACGTATGAAATCATGGATCCTTCAGGGTTCCAAAATATAAACTAAATTATAATCTAATACAATTAAATAGTACTTATTAAACATCTATTGTGTGCTAATATAATTGGTACTAAAGAAACAAAGATTTTTAAAAGTAATTCCTGACCTCAAACAACTTACATTCTGTCAGGGAATACAACATGTACACAGATTAGTCAATTCAAGGGGTATACAAAGTAAATGATAGCAATATCATGGGGAATACTGATGAGATTAGTGGCAGCGCATAGAGTTGTGGGAATCCCTCTTTGGTCGGCGCAGGTCCTTCATGAAAGAATTCACAAACCTGAAATATTAAAACTGGCAAAAGGAAGTTTATTGGCATTAAGAAGTCAGCTATGGTAGGAGACTGACTTCTTCAATGGCAAGGTCCTGACAGAGAAATCCTGGCAGAGAGATAAAGAGGGATTAATGCTGAGAAGAGAATGACCCCATACAGGGGTCCTGTGAGCTATCTATGCCAAAAAGAGGTCCCTTGGCATGGCATGATTCCTGCTTTTAGACCTCTGCAAATTGTGAGTTTAAAATTGTGTGTTTTTATAAGAAAATCTGAGACTGAGGTTTCAATTGAATGAGATTCCTTCCATGTTGTCACTGCCCCCAGGCCCAGATCTGAATGAGACCACTTACTGGGAGTGATCCTGAGCCAGTTTTCAGCTCAATAGAGATATCAGGTCCAGATCTCCAGCTAAATGAGACCACTTAAGTTCGGGCTGAGTAGGAGTGTTCCTGGACTCAACTCAATAAAGGGTGCAGTCAGTCCCGCCAAGATAACAGAATGAAACCACTTTATTTTGATTCCCCGAGGGGGCCTTCCCAGAGGAAAGTTTCTCTAGAAACCCCTCCAAAGTCAGGATAGTTTCAGGATTCCCCCCCCCATTAATACTGACACCTAAGAGAATGTAAGGAAAATGCTAAGAAAGCCAGTTTTGCTGAGATATAGAGTCTGTAAGGGGGAGCAATATGTAATTAATTTGGAAATATAGACGGATCCAGAGTTTTTATGATTCAATAGAAAGGTCTTGTTTTATTTTTCTTACCTTAAAAAATTTTATTTCCTTTAAATCCATTAGCCTAAGGAGGTGATGGAGGGGAGGGTCCTGTACACAGACCTTCCCCTAAAACAGAATATGAACATTTCAACAATATTTCCCTGTAGCCATTTCTGCTCTTCAAATAGTGCTTCTCTGCAATAGATGGTCCTTGTTCACACAAGAGCTGTTGTAGTTATAAACTTCTGTTTCCCCTTAGGTATTGAAATTATTCTTATTCAAGCTGGCCTCCTTAATAAAAAGTGAACTTCTCACCTCTCAGATGCTTATCCATGTTCAGAATTATCTTTCCTCCATAGATCTTTAAGAGACAAATCAGTAGCCTGGAGGGCAAGGATGGAGAGAAGAGTAGGGGAAATATGGATGCCTCCAACCTCCTGGTACAATTTGTTTGTGGCTTGTTTAAAACAAAACAAAACAAAACTATCCTTAATGGATAGGGCTACAAATTGTACTTTATTCTGAAATGCAGCAAAATCATGGAGAAGCTGGGAGGTCAATCAGTTTGTCTCCCTGATTAAGTAGAGACTTAATCATGTAGTGCTCTTGTGGCGTGACTGAGAGGATTGTGAGGTTGTTTAAAGCTGTTGAGCAGGAGAATAGAGCCTCTCTCAGACAATAAAGCAAGCTATCCCTCTACCTGGACCTTAATTGCAAATGATCTCATTAGCACAATCTGACCTAATGAGATGCTAGCAAATTCTAAAAATAGTCAAGATCCTGTTTCTTGTGTATTAAAATCTATTCCCTGGAGCCACTCTTTCCATTGTACAAACTGTCATCAAACATCTTTTTCATCACTGCCTAATATATATCGAATGACCAAAATGTACTACATGTTGTACAGGATGTATAAAAGGTCTTTATTTGCCAAAACTGGAAGAGAAGTGATCAATGGGGAAAAGGATATCATATCTAAAAATCTGTCTGAGCATTCCTAGAGCACTTTATTAAGAAAAATCACAAAAAGCAATTTTTTTGTTTTGTGCAATTGTACTTTCAGAGCTTTTTGTCTGTATTTTAGACAAGGAATGGCGTGGAAAAACCATTGCATTTCTCTAATTCAGGAGAAACCCAGGTCCAGATTCTGACAGGGCCAAGTCACTTCACCTTGAAGAATCTCCATTTCTTCATCTGCAAAATGGATATAATTATAGCCATAGTGCCCATCTTACAGATTCATTGTCAGGTTCCAGTGAAATAATATTTGTGTGGTACTTTGAAAACTTTAAATTCCCATGTAAATATCAGCTATTATTTATCATGTAGCACTAGCTATGTGACCATAAACAAGCTATTTCACCAGTTTGAGCTTTCTTTTCTTCATCTCTAAAATGGGGATAATAATGCAAATAATATCCACATATAAGGATTGTTGTTAGGTTAAGATGATATTGTTTTTGTATGTGTATATGTATGTATACATGCATGTATATACACACAAATTTTGGAAAACTCAAAGTTTTATGTAGTCAGCTATCATTATTAATACTGCTAATTAAGATATTACTACTGCCATCACTAATAACAGCTGTAATAATAATGATAAGTGGAATTATAGAAAATTTACAAAACTCAAATCCTGAGAACTATGTTAACTAGCATGTGTGCATATAAAAGGCAGAGATATAGATCAAGTTGGTAGAGGACAATGACTTTTTCTTTTTGGGCTTTGCATTTATGTTTGCTCTCATTCATTTGCTCAACAATCCTAAAAAAGATTTCTAGCCTTAGCTCATGTATTGGTTCTGTATGGTTTCTATGACAGAACCCCTTCCATTGGGATTGGGGGCATAAGATTTCCATAGTGCTCATGTGAATTACAAGCAATTTCTAATCCTAAATCATATAGTTGTCTGAGACAACAGACTTCAGTTTAACATCAGATATAGCCATTCAATAAAATAGATGTTTTGCTGTACTTAGTTTGATGTGGTTATTTAAAACTAAATTATTAAAGAGGTTGACAACTTATCCTATCAAGAAAACTGTTTAGTCATTGTACCCTAGTAGAAAATAGTCAAGATGGCTAGCAGGCAATAAAAGAGATGAAATTCAGACACTGGTAAATGAAAGAAGTTTGATGACCATAAGTCCAGAGAAATAAACCCAGCAGAGACAAATGAGTGCTTAGCACAAAGACAGTATACTCAGCACAGATCTTAGATACTTACAAGAGTGAATGTCAAACAGAGAGCAGCATATCACCTGAGGATATTAACTGCCTAGCACTTTTGAATGTACAATAGACCTATTTTTTGAGCCTATGCCCTAGCTTTTAAGTTTCCTACATGAAGATTCTTCTCTCCCATTAACTCCTCCCAATTCCTCCTACTACCATCACCAAAAAATATGGGTCATATACTGGCACAACTACTCCACTAAGTGAGAAATGCTTTTGGAGGCACATATAAATCTATTATCAAAAAAGCTAAGTTGAAAGAACAAAATAATTATCTTTCATTCTTCTGCTCCACATTCCTCCCTTTTACATTCAAGTCTGACCAGGAAATTAACCAGGTTTTAGACTGCCCCACACTTAAGACTATTTCATCTGAATCTTATGTCCATCTGGAAGGTGGACACTTCAAAGATAATTCCCCATTTTATAGATAAGGAAACCTGAGGTTCAATGTCTTGTCTATTGTTACACAATCAGCATGAGAGAAAGGTTTTGAACCTAGGACCTAATTTGTATCCAGTGTTTTATCCACTACACCAGAGGCATGTAAAGTGAGTGCCTTGACTCCTTGGAGACTAGGGAAAGGGATGTGGAACAGTCCCAATAGATATATTAACAGCTAATTAAAGGATAGAAAAATGGTTCTCATGCTACTTCCCCTGGCCTCCCTCCCCCAATATGTTTTCCCCCAATTTCTTTCTGCTCTAGGGTGGGTCCATAAGAGTTGTTAAAATCTTATCTCAATTGAAGTAAACACAAAAGCATCTGTGTATGTGCCATTCAAAGACTTTCCACCCTTTTCCTCACGACATCCATGCATGGCATCCTGGGTCAATCTGGCAGTTGTGTCAAACAAACCTTGGCTGGTCCTTAGTTGACTCTATACTCCTTAGCAGGAACTACAGTGAATAAAAGCCCTTACTCACACACCTCCACCTCCTGTCCACACATACTTCTTTCCCTATACTTTAATTTTATTTGTATAAAAGCTTTTAAATTTCTTGTAATCAAAATTGCCTGTTTTATTTTTTGAAAATTATTAAAAATTCATCTCCTACCCCAATCTATGAAAACTATGTGACTTCTTTATTTTCTAAGGTTTTTTTTTTATTATTATGTCATCTGTAATACATGGTATAAGGTATTATTATAAACCTAATTTCTACCAGACTTTCTGGTTTTCCTAGAAGTTCCTATCAATTCCTAGGTAATTTGAAAGACTGTTGTATAGTTCAGTCTCTAGAATTTTATAAAATAAAATAAAATAAAACATGCTATCTCTTTTCATTATTTTCCTTGATATTATAGATTTTTGTTCTTCCAAATGAATTTTTTTAAAAGATCTTCCTTCTATTTGGAACAAATGTTTTATTTGTTTGTTTATTTTTGTCAATATAATCCAATCCATTCTAACAAGCTCCAAGTCATAGACCCAGTCTGGTGGTATGTAGAAGCTAACTCTGCCAGTGGGTATATTGAGGCTAAGGCAAACCAAACTCATACTTTGGGTTTATTCCATTCTCATCCTACAAAATAACAAATACTGCTGGAAGAATATTCTCTAACACAATACCCAGAGGAGTTGATTTGTAAAACAAAATGTACACACTGTCTGATTTTCTCAATCACAGTTCTTGCGTACATTTTTACTGTAGTAGTACAAGAGATTGACCCTAAATCGAAAAGCCTTGGGGGCGTGAAAGCTGAGACTTCAGCTTCAGAAAAATTGAATGAAGCATGTTAATATACAGAGAGGAGACCAGCTTAATTGGACACATCTTCTAACTTAGAAAGAACTAGTTGGTTGTGGTAAAAAAAAAAAAAAACACTACAGTGATTCATCATGTTCTCTATTGAATACAGTCACCATTCTCTCTAGGGGGTCCCTCCCACTTCTCAATGCTTCCCAAACTAAAGCAAAATATGATTTTTCTTCCTCTTTACCACCCTCTTTATTTGAATTAGTTTAGAGTGAGTGGAAGGATCAAAAGTCACCCTAGGGAGCTATGTTGATAATGGGGTTGGCATATATGGGATGGGAATTGCATCCAAAATCCAGTTGTCTCTCGCAACATGGTTTTTGCTCCTCATTGCTACCAGGTTCCAAGTTCATCTTCCAAATCCAATTGCATTGTGGTGTATGAAGGTTTTTCATGTCTGGCTTTGGCACAAAATGATGCCATTTGAGAGCAAAGAATGTGTTGTTGTTAGCCTGAAACTTGGTTTGCAGATTACTTTCTGGGTGCTTACAAGAGAAGCCCGTCCTATCATTGTTGGTTTCCTGTTATTTTTATTATCAGGACTGCTGTTTTCACACATTTGTTAGCACCATGATGATTGTTAAGCCTTCATATTACATTCACCACTGCACCAAGGGAACAAGAGAGACAGGCCCTGCTCCTCAGTTCTGCAGTTGATGAACATTATAAGACATGAGAATAAACCTGGAAGAGGTTTTTCTGTTCAGTTTGATGCACACAAAGAGGTGTGAAAACAGTATCAGCAGGGAGGAAAATGTTAGTGGCCACAGGTGCTAATGGGAGATGGATGACACAACCAGGTTTATTTCACTGCAGAAAATTCAGAATAGACACTACTGAAATGGAATTCTTCCTCAGACAAATATAGTATACACACATACACACAGAGAGAGCAATGTCAGATATCAGGAGATGCAAACAAATTCTGCTAATAGAATTGAATTTGAAGAACACATTCTTTGCCAAATATTGTGCTAGGTATTGGAATTTAAATGCAAAAATTAGTCTTTTATCTCAAGGATCTAATATCCTAATTGGGAGTGAGGAACAACGTGAATGCAGATCAACGAATATAAAACATATGCATGGTACATGGTATTTTGGGGGGAGCACTAACAAGTGGGATAATCAATGTTTGAGGTTGTGATTTGAAGGCAATTAGGAATGCTACAATTCAGAGGAGGAGGGAGTCTTTTAAAAGCATGTAGGGCACTACATGATAAAACACTACACTGTGTTTTGTCAAGTCCTATGTGTCAGTTTAAAAATCTGACTGAGTGTAGAATCAGAAATATATAAATGGACAACAGTTCATGTGAAAATGATATGGAGAATTAAGGGGACTGCATATATGATGAAAGAGGGCCAATAACAAATAATTTAATGTTATTATAGGTTTGTTGTTCAGTCATTCAGTCATATACAACTCTTCATGACCCCAGGATCACAGCATGCTAAAGCCTTCTATCCTTCAAGTCTGTCCAAATTCAAGTTCGTTATTTCCATGACACTCTCTATTCATTTCATCCTTTGCTGTCCTTTTCTCCTTTTCCAACATCAAGGTCTTTTCCAGTGAGTTCTGTTTTCTCATTATGTGGCCATATTCTGGATTACATTACTATAATGTTTGGAATGAGGAAAGTTATACTTCATTTGTACTGTGCTGTGGTCAGACCACATTGAATATAAGGTTCAGTTCTGAGCGTCATATTTTAAGAAAGGCCTTGATAAACTGGAGCATTTTTGTCCACAAGCGGCCAACCAAGATGGCAAAAGAAAATCAAAGGAAGATAAGGTGGAAGAACTAGCAGTATTTAGCCTGGGAAATAAAATATTTAGGGAGAACAAAAATAGCTGTTATTAAATTTATGAAGAACTGTCATTTGGAAAAAGGATTAGATTTGTTTTTTTAGACGCTAAAAGGCAAAAATAAAATTAGTAAAAGGATTTCCTGAGAGGCAGATTTGGAAAAAGCTTGCCCATAATTATAATTAGCCTAAGTCAAAGGACTTCCTGACAGGTAGTAAGTTCCCCCTCATTAGAGATTTCAAATGTAGATTAGCAATCATATCAGATATGGTAAAGGCAGTTGCTTCTGCTATGAATTGAATAGATGACCTCTAAGTTCCTTTCCAGTCCTGTCTTTAGATCTGTCTTGTTTTGGGAAGAGATAGAAGCAGAGACAGAAAGAGACACACATAGATAGAATGGATGAATAAATTTATATAGGGTGTCCCAAAAGTCTCAGTGCAGCTTAAAATTCAAAGCTTTAATTGTGTCAAGCAAGCGTACCTATTTTTAATAGGGGTCCCAAAAGTCTTAGTATAGTTTTAAATAGTTTGACTGTTGATAATGGAATTGACAGATAGTATTGAAATATACACATTGTGTGTGTGTGTATGATTTAATAAACAACCCAAACATCCTTTAATCATTTAAAAATAAACATGTCCAGTATGCATTTATTGTGTGTATGTACACATAGATATTTTATATTTTGTTCATTCTGCATACATGTGCATATATATTTATATATATCTATGAATATAATTTTTAAAGTTTGCACACCTTAAAGAACTGTAATATATATATATATATATGCTGTTACTATTATAACCATCATTATTATAGTACAGGGGAATCCAAAAGTCTTAATACAGCTTAAGCTTTAATTGTTTTTCTATTTTTTTAATTAATAATAATTTTGAAAGCTTAAATCTGCACTGAGACTTTTGGGACAAACTGTATAAAATTATAGGAGTGCCCATTTGATACACTAAGGATCTGTGACTGCATCTGTGTAATTATTCCCTCCATCCATGTTTATGGCATTGCTGTAGCCAAAAAGAATTAGTCACCTGGTGACCAGCCTTCTGGTGATGAGCCTCTTTACACTTGGCCAACCTGGTTGCCAGCCAACAAACATGCAGACTATTGCCAGGCAAATAGTAAAAGTCCTTCCAGCTTGGCAGTAGGATCTCCCAGTAATAAGTCTGATAAGTAGATAAGCCTGACCTTTGAAGACCTAGGGCCATCTCTAAATCAAGATGAGGGAATAAAATAGGATTTTAGTGAAAAAGAAAGGAGAAGGGGAACAGAGAAGGAAAAGGTAGAGGCAGAGATGGAAAGAGGGAGAGAAAAGGGAAGAAGAATGTTACAGAGTGAATAGAAAGTCAGTCTTGGAACCAAGAAACCAATCAACAAAAGTCAACAAGCATCTATTAAGTCCCTATTATATGTCAGATGTTAAACCCTGGGAATACAAATACAAACTGAGAAAAAGACAGGCCCTATTTTCAAGAATTATGAGGGGCAGACAACATACAAAAGGAAGATGAGGAGAGAGATGTAGTATAGTTCCTTAGCTCTCATCTTGGAAACGTGGTAGAGAGAAACTCTAGAGAGAAAAGAAGACCCAGGAAGGATGAGGTTCAAGTCCCATGATGATCTATATTAATAAAAGGACTTTCCTCATGTAGGAAATTCTTTAATCAATGAGATCACACATTCAATCCCTCTCCTTCTCCCCATAGAGACAGTATTTATATATGTGTATGTATATGTGTAAGTACATATATGTATATGTATATATTCAAAGTTTGATCTAGATGGCACAAGAGTGATTACCCACATAACTAATGCAGAAATATATATATGTGTGTGTGTGTGTGTGTGTGTGTGTGTGTGTGTGTGTATCTTGAATAGAAATTTCATATTAACAGTGAATTGTTCTCACAGTTGAAAACTAAGAATAGCATAGGTTATATTACACATAAGAAATTGTTCGGTGCTTTTAATAACTCAAGCTTTTCTTTAAAAGAGAGACTTGTCTTTAAAACAAACAAAAAAAACAGTATTCTTCCTACAATGTTAAATGGCTGAAATCATGGAATGCCACAGTTCAACAACTTTAAGCTATGGGTAAATAGTAGAGAAATGTATACCAGGCTTGAATAGACTACAACATATTGCTAATCAAAAATAAAATATGAAAAACACTATATTAAAATCAACAAATAAAAGTAGAAGCATTCCATTAATGAAGCCAGGAGAGCTAAGAAAATGGACAGCCTATATTCTCCATTAATTTAAGTAAAGAAGCCTAGAATAAGGCTCCAGAAGATTGGATGAACTGCTCTGTGGAAGATTTGCTAGCAGATAATAGGAAGAGGAGGAAAAGGGGAGGATACATCATAATCTACACATTTGTAGGGAGTATTCACATCAGTAAGATAACAAATTCATCAGAATCAAATTGAGTGTCTGTGAATTATTTATGTAACAAACTTAAGATTCTTTAGGGGTAGAAAAAATTAGGTAGTAAAGTAGGTATACAGGACTTAATGTCAAGAACACACAAGTTCAATTCCTATCTGAGGCATTCACTATCTACATGATCCAGGGCAAATCACTTCTCTGCCTGATGTCTCAGTTTCCTCATTTACAAAATGAGAATAATAACAGTTCATGACTCCTATTGGATTAATAATGTATAGCAAAAAAAAAAAAATCATATATAAAGTCAAATGAGACAATGCATTTGTAAAACCTTTAAGATCATATGTATGTATATAAATAGAGGACTAGATAGAGATAGAGATGTATGCCTCCATATAGCTACATCAATTGAAGTGTATGTGTGTGTGTGTGTATATGTATTTATATACATACACATATAAACTCATACATATATATCAGTTAAAGTGTGTGTGTATATATGTGTATATATATATATATACACATATATACACACACATATATAAACTCATATATATCAGTTGATATATGTATAGATATATAGATATATATCAATATAAACACAGATGAATACATATATGCACTTATCAGTTGAAGTAAATAGGAATACTTACAGATAATATGGAATCAGGCAGTATAATTTGCTAACAATGACATAATTTCCTTTAAAGAGAAAAATAATATAAGTTCTCTAACTCATAAAATTGTTTCAGTCCGGCATGGAATGTACTTTATAAACATTCATTCTCTCTATCTGCCTTCTTTTGGTGGATGAAGCTTCAAGATAAGTATCATCATGGTATTCCAGTTTAAAATTTAAAAAGAGGAATAGAATGTTAAAGCTATGGGCATGAGGAGAGGTACTTGTGAATCCATTGCTTAGAACAAAGGTTACATTTTCTGTTGTTAAAGGTGATTTGTCTACAGAATTTGAAAGATGTCTCAGGAGTTTGGCTACGAGCAATATCATATAGTCTTGTTCTTGAGAAAGTCTCCCTTTCCACTGAAGGACTTACTTCTAAAGTCATATTTTAGGAAAGGTCAGCTGGATAAATCAGGAAATGCTGACTTCATTTTACCCAGTCACAATGGGGATAACATTAACCTTGTACTATTTGAACCAGGATTTCAGCAAATCTGGGATATTGTTTTCTAGTAAAAAGTAAATAACATATATAAGTGAACATATTGACTTAGAAAGAATAAGTGCATGATGGGTAATGCCACACCTAGAAGCATTCCAGAGATAGTATCAGGATGGGCTGTCAATCATGATTCAATTATGCCATGTATTCACTATTAAATGGGGACTTTTGGGTCATTCAGTTAACAAGGATTTATTAGGTACTTCTCATCAGGAGCCAGGCACTGGGGATGCAAAAGAAAGGCAAAAAGCACTGTCCCTGTTCTCAAGGAACTCGTATATTAATTGGAGAGACCATATATAAATCACTTCACTCGATTCAATCAATGAATTAATAAATATTAAGTACCTACTATGTGCCAGATACTATTAAGCACTGGGGATACAAAAAATAATAAAAGGCAGTTCCTACCCTCAAGGAAGTTTACACTCTAACTGGGGAGACAATAAATCTCTTCACTTAATTAGGATACTAGGATATTGTTGGTTTTCTCTGCTTTCTCTTAGAATTATTTCTTGTTACTACCCAAACTCAAACCTTACTGCTTCTGAGCTTTGGTCAAATGACCCTTCCCAGACAAGTTGCACCCACTGACATGGAGCTAAGAGCAGCAAGCAAAGACCTTTTTTTTTCCCCTCACAAAGAAAAAACATCTGTCTTCATGGCCTCTTGCTAAGTACTAGAAAATGAAGAGCAAGTCATTAGCCATTAACCATGTTATCCTTCTGGTGCTTATTACTAGAGTGCTTTAATGAGAAGGCCTTGACATTTCACAAGCCTGAAAGTTATCAACACTTTGTTCTTCTGTAGTTGGATTTGCTACATATCACTTTTCTTGTTACATTGTCGTTTCAGGGGTGGTGGGTGGAGAGGGCTTAGTTAGAGCTGTTGCCCAAATTAAGAGCTATGGTTGTTTCATTTTGATGGGAAATCACTGAGATTTGCTAATGAGGGTTTCATATCTCAGCTTCAATTGCAATGCCAAGAAAAGAACTTTTGCATAAAGAATATTCCATAGTTTGCATTTCTTCATCTTGTTTTTTTTTTTTTTTGCACCTTCCCCCACCTTCATTTTCTTAAACTGAGGACAGTTAATTAATAATCTAGACCATAAAAACATCCTTTCCAGAGCAGGCAGCATCAAAACAGCCTCTCATTAAACTGCAGGCTTTCGAAGGTGATCACTAGGGAATGGATAGTCAGACGTGCACACAGCTGAAGTCATTTGAATCACTACCCTTCTTTTTACTAGCAGACTTTGGCTCCCCCTCCCCCCCCCCCAGAGCTATAAATATTAAATAAAGACACTAAGAGTTTATTAGTGCAATATTTTGGGGCGAACATGCTGGAAAGTGCAAGCATAAAATTAGTAACACCAGGTGGGGAACTTCCAGAAAGATGTATTGTTTCTCTCAGGTTTTACTGCTCACATCCCTTCCTCCTTGGACCTGATTTTTCTCACACAAAAGAAATGCATCCCAGTATTTCATTATCTGTAGAAGATACAAATTTAGTTACAGTATTAGATTATGATATTAGATTCATTACAAAGAAAACCCAAAGGGAGATACAAGTTTTATGTTGCCAGCTGTAAATAAAACAGCATTGCTGAGGGACTTTAAAAAATTTATTGGGGTCTATGGGAATGGGATACACTTTAGAATGCTATTGAACCTGCAGATTCAATTGAAAACTGACGCTAATTACTGGTGTTATCATAGCCAAGTCACCTCACTTCTTTGCTTCTCAATTTCCTGGTTTGTAACATGGGGGGAAATATGTTCTGTCTCTCTCAAAGGGCAGTTTGGAGAGAAATATTTTGTAAACTTAAAAACACCATAAACTCCAGGAGGAGTTTTCAATGAGGAATGTATCTAATCTAAACTTTTTTTTCTGTTTTCCAAACCCCTCGAGTCATTAGTACTTGGCCTTCAACAAATATTGCAATTCCCACTTTCATAGCAAAATTAAACCCAATTATCAGATCTCTTCATATTCTATATTCTCACTTTGGACAATCAATCCTTCATTTATTAAGGATCTACTATGTGTCAGTTACCCTTCTAAGTACTGGCAGTACAAAGAAAAAGAAAAACTGGCCCTGCCCTCAGGGTATTTATATTCTAATAGAAGAGTTAACATGTACATAAATAGCTATATGAAAGATAGAGAGTAATTTTAGAGCAGAAATTTGGAAGAAGGGGATCATGAAAGAAGTTCTGTAGAGGGTATCATTTGAGCTGAGTCTTAAAGGAAGCAAGGAATTCTTAGAGAGGCAGCAGTGGGAAGGGAGATAATTAATTCTGTTTTGGAGATGGTGAATTTAAGATTTAAAATATTTAATAAGCAGTAGGGGATATAAGAAGACAGTTCAAGAGAGGGGCTAGAGATGGATATAGAGATTTTGGAATCATATGCCTAGAAATGATAATAGGACACAGAGAAGCTGATAATATCACCAAGGTAGAGATGGAGAAAGAGAAAGGGACACACAGTCACATCTGGGAGAAGGGACATAAAGGTCCAGCAAAGGAGACTAAGAAGTCTACTACCCAAAATCTAAGCATCCCTAGATGTTGAGGTAAGATGATATAAAAAGGGGTGTGTGGGACAGTAGTGTTCACAAAAACAATCAGAGACTCAGAGTAAGAAAAAGCAAAAGGGGGGTTATTATGATCTCTAGAGAAAAGACATATTTTATCTGATAAGGCGTTTGTCAGCAAAAAAAGTGCAAAGCATAAACTGCAAAACACACGATGAAATAGGTCCCTGAATGCAGAAGCCCTCATCCCCCCAGCCTGACCTCTTTTACCATTGTTTGAAGGAGTCCAGGCTTACCCAGAAATCTTTTTTAAAAGAAGTATTTAAATGCTAATTAAGAGATGGTGGGGAAATTGGGGAGAACACACACCTGCAACTTTTAGTTGTAACTCTAAATTAAGATACAAGACTATATTCCCATGAGAGTGTCATTCATTCATAGGGAGATTTGGGGAAAGGGGGTAATAAGTACTTATTAAATACTTGCTCTTTGCCAGGCCCTGTGCTAATTGCTTTACAAATATTTCAATTGATTCTCATAACAACGCTTTGAGTTAGGTGTGATCATAATTCCCATTTTCTATTTGAAGAAACTCAGGCAAACAGGGCTTCAATTACTTGCTCAAGTCACTTACTTGCCTAGGATTATAAAAGCTAGTGTTAGAGATCTTTCTGATTTCAGGCCCAACATTCTATATACTGTGCCACCTAGCTGTTAAGAACACTGGACTTGGAGCCAGAAGACCTGGTTTATAATCTCAGCCCTGGTATTTACTATGTGTGACCTTTAGCAAATTACTTCACCCCTTTGGGAATCATGTTTGAACAATCAGCAAAATAATGGGTTTCAATTCAGTGATCTCTGAAGACTCATTCAACTCGAAATTCCATCATCCTTTTTAGGACTATCTCCAGTTTTTCTGATCTATATCTTGCCACTGGACCTAAATGACTTTGGAGGAGAAGGTGAGGCTGGTTACTTTGTACAGTTAACAATTACTTATTGAGATAGAGGATATTAAAGAGTCACTTTATGAAAATTTCTTTAACATGAAGTCCCTCAGCCTTGGAAATCTCCAAAGCAGATTATTGTAGCATAGACTCTTCTTGAAGACAATTTCAAAGCTGTTTCTCTATATATAAAATTCAAAATTATGCTTGTTCTAACAAATAGATCCCATACCAATTGTTATAATTGAGGTTCTTTCTCTACTGTGCTCCTGCCCCAAAGAAAGCACACACACACACACACACACAGCAGTTTCTGAAAGCAGAACACATGTGGATCTATCTGTCCAAACTTGTTTCATATCTAGATTTTTGTGAACTCTATTTCAGCAAACATGTACTACTAGCTATTCTTTCATATCTAAAAGTTCATACAAATCGTACTGATCCACCTAATGGAAAAGATTTGGAAAAGATGCCTTCCTCAAACAATCTTTATGTTCCTTCAAAGCTTTACTCCTCTGAGGCTTCCCCTGGATCCCGTACTCAAATATTCCTAAACCTCTTTGTCTGAAGTGAGTAAATGAGTAAACTGAGGCAAATACAGTTAAGTGATTTGTCCAGAGTCACACAGCTACGAAATGTCTGAAGCCAAATTTGAACTCAAAAACACGAATCTTCCTAACTCTAGATCTGGCACTTTGTCCACTGTGTCATCCAGCTGTCTATTAACAATATAAAGTAACATAAAATGAAGGCAAAGATTTAAATATAATATTCTATCCTAGGGCTTATAGATAGGGTCATTTTTTTTCTCCCCTCTTTCCCTAACTAATCTAAAGAAGGGCTTGTTGAAGAAAGGGACTGATTTAAACTCTAGACATAAATTTCCCTAATACTACTCTGTCCTGGGAAAGTTGAGGTAACGAAAAATGTTGTTCACTAGATCACTCCCTGCGAATAACTGTCACAGGTGATCATTTAGTCTAGTCCCCATTGTAGGTCACTTCTGCCACATATCTGTATTTTTATACTATCCAGGCTCTGCACATGTCCACCCACAGCTTGCTTTTACTTTTCTGACTCCCCTGTCTTGTTCTTCGAGGGAGGCCCAATAGGATTCAGAAGCACAGCCTTGTTTTGATCTTAGGCAAGACAGGGACAGATGTGTGATGTCGATAATCTAACAAGGGATACTAAAAGGCATCTTTTGTGTGAAGCTTTTTTTAACCCCACATAACTGGGAACTTTTGTCCTGTATGTCAGTAATCCTGGCTCAGTTATTGGATCAGAAGACTTTATCCACCTAGTTGAAGACACCACCAAAATAACATCATTAAAACTAGCTGAGGCATTTCAATTCAACACTATTTAATGGGTAGCTTTACTCTGCCCAGCCTGTACTTTGTGCTGGGAATACAATGACCCAAACAAAATAATCTCTGCCCTCAAGGAATTCATATTCTTTGAGGGTGGGGCTATAAGAAGTAAATAATTGGTTCAGGAAAAACTTCATGGAGGAGGTAGAAAAGGGAAGAGATAAGCAATTTACAAATATTTTCTTATATGATCCTCAAAAACAATCCTGAGGAGTAAATGCTTTTATTGTCTCTTTTTTAATTGAGGAAACTGAGGTAAACAAATATTTAGTGACTTGTCCAAGTTCACACGACTATTAAGTATTTATATCTTAGATTTGAACTCAAGTGTCCTTAACTCTAATCGTGGGGCCCCATCCACTGTACTACTGGCTAAGCCTTCAAGAGAGCTTCAGTTTCTTAGAAATAAAAATAAGGCATCCCATGCATAGGTCCTATACAGATTACATGATAGGTTTATATTTTGATGTTAAAATGAATTCATTTAAACACTCAAATAACTCTTAAAAAACCAAGTCATTTTCACTGTAGTGATGGATGAACTTACCAATTCCCGCCCTAAGTGGAACAGTCTCACCTCACTCTGTTGAAAATTGCACAGCTCACATGGTGAGCTCTCCAGTCCTTAGTTTTATACCATACATAATGAGCAATTATGACTAACGAACAATTAGTTACATTGATTGCAATAAAAGGATCGTTTTCATGTAGTATCACTGAGCTACCCACATATGGTGCCTACATTTTTTTTTTTGTTCTTTTCTCACTTGCTAATTCACAAAATTTGTTATTTGGCAATGACTGTCCTGTTCATTAAAGTGCATTTAGCAGGTTCCACTATATGAAGGTGAAAATTGTACTTAACCAGTTTTTGCAAACATATGGCCTGTTTCTGCAATCTTTACTGAAGCAAAGTGATCACAGATGAAGTCTTGGAGAGCCAAGTTCCTGTTGGCTTCTCTTCGACCCTCAGTTTTCCTTTAAGATGCTCTTATAAATTTTTTTAATCATACTTGAATACCTAATCACATATGTAGTTAACTAATACTGATAATAAAAGAACTAACACTTCTTATTCTTGGAAGAGGAATCATATAGTTTGTGGCCACATTTTCAATATACAGAAAAGAATGGTTTTAGAAAGGATCCCCTATTTTTAAAAAATTAATTATGAAATAAAATAAGCACTTCCATAACATAGTACAAAAAAGATGATTGCATATAAAACTACAAATCTACTATTTACACATCTTGCTATTCCTTTCAAATATACAACAAAATTATCTTGTAAGGTTTTTTTTTCTCCCCTCTTCAATCCATCGTAGAGATAGCTATCATTGAACACAAATTTATTTAATATAGACTTCTATTCATTTCTTTCTTTGGATGCAGTTAGTTGTGCAATCTTCACCAGAATGAGGTGAGGCTGTTCCAACTAGGGCAAGATGTGTTGAGTTCATGCATTCATTGCAGTGAAAATGAGCTGTGTTCTTAAGGGTTATTTGAAAGTGTTTAAATGAATTCATTTTAACATCAAAACATAAACTTATCATGTAATCTTTTTATCATATGCCCTTAATAATTGATCTGGGTGTTTAAATAACTCATTTGCTCACTTTAAAAAGGCTCACTTTTTTTCATCTTAAAAACAATTCCAGATACTTAACACTTACTGTGTGAACCTGGGCAAGTCACTTAACCCAATTGTTGCCTAAAGAAAAAAAAAAAAGATTTAGTCATGTATTTCCTTCAAAGAAAAATTTTCACAAGCACATACTATATTCTGTTTCTCTCAGTCCAAAATTTAGAGAGAACCCTATTGTGAACCTGATGGAGTTTATAATCTGATAGAGAAATAAGATAGATACACTCAATGACAACAATACTCAGCATAATATAATATAAGTGTAGTTTTAGGTAGAGGGCAGAATGATTGTGCCATGGGAGGAATGAAAGCTATTAGAGACATTTTATGTCTATGTGATCTCAGGCTGTTACTAACCAAGAGCAATGTGCCAAATTCTCAGTGTTTCTATACCAACGTCTGCCTGATAGGTGTGCCTTCTTTTTGATTATCAAGGGAATGAAGCTGCATGGAAGGAAGTGTGAAAGATAACCCTCGGGGACTGACATCTTTTAAAATTAATCAATGGTAGAAAACCACAGTGTCCCTGGTGTGTACTCTGCTTGGTGCTTCCCCATGTACCATTAATATTTAGGTCCTTTAGGACAGGCCCATTGCTCTCTTCAGTCCTGTTCTTAATGCAAATCACCAAAAACTTCTCCAGGGCTAAAGAAAACCTGATTTCATGTGGGTGGAATTCATATGCTCAGAGAAATTTCTTTATGTTTTTCCTCAGACAACAGCAAAAAACTCATGTTTCTAATCCCAAGGGTCTAATCTTGCCATCCAGTTACTGGGTGTGGCAAGACTGAGTTCCATAAACACTGTGGAGTGAACCAACAAAGTAAGGAAAAGAGTGAAAGGAGTTATTGTTAAAGGAAAGGGGAAGAAGTCAAACTTGAATCCCACTGGGTACACTTTTGTACATATATTTCAGAGTAGCATCCTGGAAAAAAAGCATAGAGAAAAAATATAAGTCCTGGGTTCAAATCTTAGCTCTGGAACTTACTTAATTGTAGCCACTAGGTGATATAGTGGATGGAGTACCTAGCCTGGAGACAGGAAATCCAGGGTTCAAATCTTGTCTGAGGCACTTATTAACTGTAACTCTGGGCAAGTCACTTACTCCTGTTTGCCTCATTTTTTTTCATCTGTAAAATGATTTGGATAAGAAAATGGCAAATCATCCCACAGTATCTCTGCCAAGAAAACCAAAAATGGGGTCACACAGAGTCATAAACAACTGAACAACATACATTGTATATCTCTTTTCTCACCCATTTGGGGGTTTGACTGATATCTCCACATTAGCAAGCTTTTTTTTTTTTTTTTTGGCTTTTCTTTGTATCCTCAGAGTTTAGCATAGTGTCTGACACATAGTAGGCACTTAATAAAATTAAGCTGAGCAAAGATTGACCCTACTAGACTATAAATTTTTTGAAGTTAGTAATTGGATTTAATTTATCTTTACTCCATAGCACAGTATTTAGCATAATGCATAAAACAAAGGGTGTTTTAATTTTTTTTAATAAATTTAAACCCACCTCTGAATTTCTAGCATCACTTAATATCTAATTACTTCATTTAAATCTTAATGCCATACTGCTCTTATCATTGAAGATCTATTTGTACACATTTCTTACTGCTAGAATTAAACTGTAAGATTTTTTTTGAAGGCTTGGATCCATATAGTATACTTTATTATTCCCTCAGAATACCTTACACATAGAAAGTTATTAAGAATGCATTTAATGGTGATCCCTGGTAAGAACCCCTGTGGAGTGTTTGTTGTGTTTTGTTCAAAGTAACGATCTTTGTTGTTGTTGTTGTTGTTGTTCAGCTGTTTTTAGTCACATCCAACTCTTGGTGATCCCATCTGGGGTTTTCTTGGCAAAGATACTGGAATGGTTTATCATTTCTTTCTCCAGGTCATTTCACAGATGAGAAAACTGAGGAAAGTATAGTTAAGGGGCTTGTCCAGAGTCACACAATTATTAAAGTCTCAGGCCAAATTTGAATTCAGGAAGATTTCTTCATGATTTGCAGCAATCTATCTACTATGTCTCCTCAGTGTTCTGAGTATCAATTTTAGGAAAGACCTTTTCCCTTTCCAATATCCCCACCTCAAGTGCTGTTTCCCCCACCCTAATCTGAGCATTGACATAGATATCACATGTTGTATTTGAGTATTTACCAACATTTCATCCTCGGCTTTGCATTCTGAACTTTAACCCTTTCAGAAAGTTTCTTATAGAAAATTCCATTTGATCTTATTCATTTCTCCACTGAATTCCCTTTCAGAATTTCTGCATTCAGTTTATGTGTGATATCCACAAGATTATAGGGGCATAATAAACAGATAAAAGAGATCTTAGAAATCACCTAGTCTAATCTATTCCCCAGCCTCCATTACAGATGAGGAAACTAGATGATCTACAGTTTTCTTTTAACTCTAAATTAATAATCCAGAAAGGAGAAATGCCTTTCCAAGATCATAAAGCCAATAAAGGGCAAAGGTAGGCTTTTGATGAACACTTGGTGTATTTCTTTGTTAAAAAAAAAAAAAAAGTAAGAAAGAAAGAAAGAAAGAAAGAAAGAAAGAAAAAAAAACTTTCTTTTTTTTTCATATATATTCTGTCATAATAATTAGATAAGATCTTTGAAAGGTGGAGACACATTCCTTTCTTCTTCCTCTTTCTTCCTCTCTATCTTCCTTGCTCTCCTCCCCCTCCCCCAGCACCTCTAGTCACAGAACTAAGCTTCCAATAGGTACTTAAGAAAAAAAAAATCTAGATTTGTGATTGTGTAGAACACTTCTGTTGAGGAACTTTCTCTTCCAATGCAAACTGTTGCTGTTTTCTTCAACCTCAAAGGTTGAAGAGTTGTTAGGGCAGGAGCAGTGAGATCTGGCTTGGCCAGGTTGTAGTGGTTCTGGTACTGGTCCTTCCTTCCTTCCTTCCTTCCTTCCTTCCTTCCTTCCTTCCTTCCTTCCTTCCTTCCTTCCTTCCTTCCTTCCTTCCTTCCTTCCTTCCTTCCTTCCTTCCTTCCTTCCTTTCTTCCTTCCTTCCTTCTTTCCTTCTTTCCTTCCTTCCTTCCTTCCTTCCTTCCTTCCTTCCTTCCTTCCTTTCTTCCTTCCTTCTTTCCTCCCTCCCTCCTTCCCTCCCTCCCTTCCTCTCTTCCTTCCTTCCTCCTTTCCTTCCTTTCTCTCTCTTTCTCTTATTTCTTTTTTTCTTCTTCTTTCTTCTTCTTTATCATCATCATCATTGTCACAAAGATGTTTTCAGTGACTCTCATGAAGATAAACTGTAATCCTAGCACTTTAACATTACGCAATCTTTTTATCACCTGTGCAATAACCCGTCAAATATTCAACACAAAAGGACAATAGACTTGTCTCAGGACTGCTTCTGAATAAACTCAATCAAATATAAGATGAGATGATTGAGAACATAGTGATAATAATAAAGTTATATAGCAATACACTTATTAATGCATATTATTATTACTATAGCAACTTGTAGTTTACAAAATGCTTTACAAATATATTTCCTTTTATCCTTACACTGTAGGTGTTACTAATATCCCTATTTACAGATGAAGAAATTGAGGCAGTTAAGTGACTCCATTGGGGGTTTTCTTGTCAAAGATAAAAGAGTGATTTTCCATTTCCTTCTCTAGTTCATTTCACAAATGAGGAAACTGAGGCAAACAGCATTAAGTGAGTTGTCCAGGGTTATATAACTAATGTGTCTTTGGCAGGATTTGAATTTAGGTCTTCCTGATTCCAATCCAACAATAGCTGCCTCTATTATTGATGTTATTATCAAACTATTAGTGTTTATTGTATAACTTAAAACTAGATCTGTGATTTCATCAGTATATAAAGTTATTGGTATGGACCTCCCTCTTTCAATATAAATGAGTACCTTTTTCTGTAACCTATTGTCTCAGAATGTTGGGGTTAATGGGAAGTTAATTAACTTGTCCAAGTATACAAAGCCAGTATGTGGCAAAGATGGGATTAGAACTTGTCTTCTTTAAAGTGCGGTCAACTTTCTGCCTACTCTGCCACACTACTTCCCTAAAATTATAATAGTTTATTGTTTTATTATTTGCAGAACTGTAAATAATATTTGCATAGTGCTTTAAAGTTTGAAAAGCATTTGACATGCATTATTTCCTTGGAACTTCACAAGAACCCTGTAAAGTAGGTACTAAAGGCATTATTTATACCCATTTTACAGATGAGTACAGTGAGACTCAGACAAGTAAAAGTGATTTGCCTGTAGTTTTTCAGCCAATAAATCTCAAAGGTGGCATTTTCATCCAGATCTTATTTACTTCAAGTCAAGCACACCATCCACTACAACTGATCCAATAGCCGATGAAAAGATAGCTCTGTGTTTAGTGCTACCAATGGCATCTCTGAAACCAGCTCATTTAGTCACAAGCTTACTCTTCTATCTCTGATCTTTACCCAATGACCTAACAAGAAAAGCTATGAAAAGGGACATATGATTAATACAATACAATTTTATACCAGCCCAGTCTTGGGGAAGATACAACTTACTGCGCCTCCAAATGTCAAATAGTCTGTTGCAGATAAACTAGCTTACCCAGCTGTCACTCACTACCTGAATCATTGGCACAAATTGTCATCCTGCCTGCTTTCATGGAACAAGCAATTAAAAATGATGAGGGTAAAGGGTTAAACCTGAAAGACAACTAATGAGGGATCCGCAATACTTTTCCTTTCATTGGGTATTTGATGCAACTTTCAGCATAAGCTCCCGATGAGCCTCACTGAACATGTCTACAGGATATGTATTTTTTTAAAGGAATTTTTTTTCACCACCCTGGAAAAAATGATAGATGTGGGACTGTGCTGTTTATCTGAAATCCTAATTACGGATGCTACATCCTTTGAATGTTAAAATCATGCAGCGCTTCTTGGATTTCAAACTGGCCAAAGAAAGAAGCTACAAATCCTCAGAGATCTGAGCTTGGCAAACAGACGTTTTTAATTCCAGATTTGCATCAACTGCAAATTATATAAATTTAGAAATTTCTAAGAGAAAATACCATCAGACATACTACAAGCTTTACCTTTTTTTAATCCAATTAAATATGTTTTAGATATAGGGGATTTCTAGATTTTAAAAGATAGCATTTGAATTTCACAGAACTTTGAACACAAAAGGTGCTCAATAAATATTATCTTATCAATTAATAAAAAGAAAATTAAGGTCTGTTAAAATATTATTTCTTTGTTGTTGTTCAGTTGTTTTTCAATTATATCCAACACTGTATAACCCCATTTGGGTTTGTTTGTTTGTTTTGTCAGAGATATTGGAGTGGTTTGCCATTTTTTCCTCAAGCTCAAAATGAGGAGACTGAGGCAAACAGGGTTCAGTGACATGCCCAGGGTCATTCAAACATTGTCTAAGGCTGATTTTGAATTCACAAAGATGAATTTTCCTCATTCCAAGTCTAATGCTCTATCCACTGCACTGCCTAACTTCCCTGACAAAGATTATTTTCCTCCTACAAAAATGAAAGTATTTAACCAGATGATCTCTAAGATTATTTTCTAGTTCTGAATTACACTGATTCTAAGAATTGCTTAAATACTTTGCTTCAATGATTCTGTGTATAAATGTGATGATTTCTGTGAAGAAAATACTTTGTACACTATAAATCACTATTTAAATTCAAGAGACTATTATTATGTAACACCCCACCCAATTATAACATATTCATTGAAAATAGTGCTTTTCACTACTAAAAATGGTGTTTTGTCTGTTTTCTTAAACAAGAAGACCCAAAGATTGTGTGTGTGTGTGTGAATGTGTGTGTGCATGTGTAAACACACATTCACATATATAAATATGTTTATATATACATAATTATATATTTATGTAATTATATTACATGTGCATATATATTTATATATACACATATAAATATAGCAATACATTCTGTGTGTGTATGTGTGTATATTCCTCACCCAAATTTACCCTTGCAATACTTAGGATCTCAATAATTAATGGATATATCTAAAAGATGAATCAAAAAGTTACTATCTGGTGGGCCCTTATCTCAATTCAGTGAGTGTTCATTGTCTTCTTGGCACTCAGCAAATTCAAAACTCTGATAATTCTGTAATAATAATAATTGTAATAATGATAATGATAGTTATTTTTAAGGCCTGTCAAGGTCTTTTACTGTCATCACTATGAAGCAGGTAATACATATATTCCACTGGGCAGTTTGTTGAAGAAACTGAAATTCCGAGAAATAAATGATTTATCCAAGGCCACACAATTACTATATGGCAGATTTAGGATTCAAATTAAATATTGTGACTTCAAATCCAGTGCTGATTCTAACTGTATTATAAAACTTCAATTGAACACAATATTGAAATAGAAAACAAATTTAAATCATTTTTCCCTCCACTTGGAGTAATACCCTTGGAACTCTGTTTTTAAGGAACAAAGAATTGGAGATTCTTTTATGTAGTTAATAAAGAGTGGAAAGGAATACTTTTTTTTTTTTTTAAGAATTTAAGACCACTAATCAGGACTTTGAAGGAATCCTTGGGATCTGTACTTAATAGAGGGTCATCCTAAGCAACAGAGGCAGAATGGATCCTATAAATAATACAAATCACTGCTGGTGAGTGGGTGTTGAGGTGGACTCTGGAATAATATATAGAGAATAACATTTTTGTATCAGAGACTGGAAATGCATTATAGTGACAGATGGCTGGCCAGGTGCTGTATGTTCTTTATATGGGAGAGATGACATCCAAGTCTGAGAAGAAGAGACATGGAATGTCTGATCATCAACCCATTTGCTTTCCTTTTATCAAATTCTGGTGTGGGGGGGGGGAGAGAAGAGAACATACAAAGAAGGGGGAGAGATCAATCACTACAGCTAAAATGAATTTTTAAATACTGAGGGATTTTTTCCCTTCTTTCTAACAGAGTTCAGGCTTTCTAGAAGGTGTCCAACCAATAATATTTCTGCAAATTTATTTCTTGCTTGTGCAGATCATGCTGAATAGCTATTCATTCAGATCATAGTGAATGACAATTCTAACTGCCCAAATATTTCATCAGAACTCAGACATATTTCAATAGTATGGCAAAAGGAAGGCAAAACCATCAGCTGAATAAGCCAAAGGAGAATGAATAGAATATTTGTCATCTCCTGGTATGTCTGATCACTGAGTATTGTTGTTGTTAAGTCATTCAGTTGGGTCCAACTCTTCATAATCCCATGGACCATAGAATGTCAATACTGTCCATGGGGTTTTTCCTGGAAAGGATTTTAGAATGCCATTTGCTTCTCCAGTGGATTAAGGCAAACAGAGTTTAAGTGACTTGTCCAAAGTCATTCAATGAAGTTTTTGAGGTTGGATTTGAACTTGGGTCTTCCTTATTCAAGGTCCAGTGTTCTATCCACTGACCAACCTAGTAACATCCAATTACTGAGCCAAACTATTTTAAATCAATTAGGGTTGAAGAACTTATTACTTTCCAAAATAGCCTCTTCCTTTTTTTAGATTCCTTTCATAATTAGGAATAAAAAGCTGACTTCTCAGACCTTTTTGTGATTTGATCTCAAAATCTCTGATTTACAGATCCAGTGCTTTTGCCCATGAGCTCCAACTTTGACTAGTTTCCTGAGCTCCATTGATTCAATTCAATATTTCTGAAGTCCTTGTTACCATGTTCAAATGCTGAGAGAGAACAAAAATTTAAATATGACACAAGCTCCTTGTGGTCATTAAGTTTATAGTTTAATAGGAAACATTATACACTTACAACCTTAATATAAAACTATACATTTTTAATGCATAAAAAATCATTAGGTAGCACAATGGATAATGGATCCCTGGAAATGGAGTCAAGATGACCTGCTTCAGTCATTTACTAGATGTTTTTGTTATTATTCTTCCTGCTTTGTTTTCAAAGAGGACCCATGACATTATGAGGATGTGTGACTCTGGGGAAATTATTTTTAATCTTAATCTCTGGTTCCTCATCTATAAAAGAAGGGACAAATGAAGGAAAGGAGGGAACATAAGCATTTATATAGTACCTTCTACTTGCCAAGCACTGTGCTAAATAAGTACTTTACAAATATTTTCCCATTTGTTCTTCACAATAATTTCTGCAAGGTAAGTGTTGTTATTTCCTCCTCTTTACAGTAAGGGAAACTGAGGCAAAGATTAATTGACTAGCCCAAGGTCATATAACTTGTCAGTATCTGAGGTCAAATTTGAATTCTGGTCTTCTTGACTCCAGCCCAGTGCTCTCTCCATTGTACCACTTAACTACCTATCTATTGGGGATTAATAATAGCATCTATCTCACTGGATTTTTGTAAGGATAATCATCGCTTAGCATCTATGGTAGGTTTTGATGTTTTGATCAAATGTGATAAGATTCAAAAAATGCTTTGGAGGCCTTAAACACTATATAAACATAAATTACTATCATCATTATTATAATTATCAATACAAGAGAAGTGCAAAAAGTGGTAAGTGAGGACCAAAGAGAAAGAAAATGATTTCAAATCAGAGGAACAGCTCCTGGAAGGAGGGAGCACAAAAGCTGGACCTCAAAAGACAGATAAATTTAACAGGTGAATTTCACGGAAGGGGATAGGAGCTAAGAATATTATATGCACAAGAAGAAACCTGAGCAAAGGCACATAAGGCAAGGCCAGAGGAAATATACAAGGAAGGCCAAATGGTCCAGTTTGGTGGCACTATAGAGAACATGAAAGAGCTGTTATCTGTTATCTCTGTGCTATTATCACATACTGGGAGGGATCAGGATTACCCAAGCACTCTAAATCTGCATCAGGCCACTGGAAAAGAGAAGAGAAAATGTACTTATTGCAGAACAGAAGGGAAAAAAGCACATTTCTGCAGCTCCGTGCCCTCTACATTCTGACACCATCAGATTTTTTTTTGCAGATGCTGCTTCCAGAGTAGGAACTGATAATACACCCAAGTAATTACCACGTGCCGGCTGGTTGAAAGAATAGAATAAATATGTAGATAGGTATGTATTTAATGTACATCAGGAAAGTGCTGATATGCTGGGTGCAGCAAGAGAAAACAACCCAATTATACAGGATGGATGTTGGGTTTTGTACCCTTGCTAAACTTGACAGAGGGCAGGGTCAAGGCATCTGTGCAGGACTGCACTCATGCTTGCAGCAGGGGAACATTTCTCCATGTTTAATTCAGATCAATGCAGTGGTTACCTTCTGCAACTGAGAGGAGGAAGACAGAGCAGACTTTGACTGTGCATATTTAAACAATTAGATTTAATTTCTCTCAGGATTCCTTCTGTCTCTTGTCAAGTTTGTTTTAAACTAATGGAAGTAATTAGCAAACCACAGAGAGACATCATGCAACAGGTAGCAATTTTGATATAACAGAGAATAAAACCGGACACAGACACACATTTCTAGGGCATAAAACCAGAAAAATGTTTTTTTTTTTTTTTATTTCAAACAGATGTTTTAAAAATGTTAAAGAAACTGACTGTGGCCTGCACTGAATTCATGCAACCAATGAATTATTCCTGAAGATATTAATTTCCTTTGTCCTATGAAATTTATCTTGGGAAGAATCACCAGATTGAGATCTGGGAGACCTGGGTTCTACTTCTATGTCTGCTATTCATTGCCTTAAGCAAGTCATTAAACTACTTTAATCCTGAGTTTCTTCATTGGAAAAATGAGAGGTTTAGGTTAGATGGTCTCTAAGGCCCCTTCTGGTTCTTCTGTTTTACAATATTTTCCTATTTATAAAGTGCAGCGACCCACTGGAACCATAGAAATGTCTTGGCATTACTGACGTACATCTATTTCATAAAATGTAGATGCCATAAGAATATTTCTGCCACTAAGAAAATGCTGGGAAATAGATTATGGTTGGGGGGTTGAAGGAAATGAGGGTTATATCAGAGTAGTGCTCTGAGGCTTTTTGTTTTGCTATGAATAAAGGTCATATTTCTGTAAATACCCACAGAAAGTCAAAACATGTTTCAAATTTTAGCTGCCCATGCCATCCTCAGATTTTACTCCATTTATAGCATCTATGATGAACAAGAATAAAAAGAAAAAAAAACTTGTTTGCAACATTTGGAGATTTCATTTAATTCATTTAGAAAAATAAATTGAAGAATGAAGGATCCCATAAGCTTATTGTGATTTTTTTTTTCTTTCAGAAGACTGAGAAAGAAATTAGAAAATCAAATGTAACTGTATTAGGAAAGGAATTAACATAAACTATCGAGTTTCCTTTTCACCTTGGGTATCTATAATGCTGGGCATGGAGTTTAGTGGTAATTTTCCCCCATTGGGGATATTTTATGAGCAAGACATCTCCAAATATATAATGACACTTCTCTTTACCATAAAATCACATCCTCCTTAAAGTCATTGCTAAAAAGAACACAAAGAATCTTCAGTTACACAGAATGCTTAGGAAAAAAAGATTCTTGGCTCATTTCATTTTCTGGGTAACTGAGGGCTAAGCAGAAAGCTTTTCCTAATTGATTTTTTTTTCTAAACAATCTCAGTTATCAACCCTTTCTTAGAAAGTCTAGTAATTCATTCTCTCTTTTATAAGCACAGAGATCATCTGCAGACTTTCCCAGATCAAGATTCTAAAACTCAGAATTCATTGTGTAGTACTAGAGATAAGAGATGATGATTTAATCTAAGGATAAAGCCTAATGAATAGAGAGCTAGATTTGGAGTCAGGAAGATAAGAATTAGAATTTTGCTTCAGAGGCATACCAGCTGTGTGATACATGGCCATCAGCCTCAGTTTCCTCATCTTTAAAGTTAGAGCATTAATCTATCCCACAGTGTGTTTTTAGAATCAAATGAGATAATATCTTTAAAGATATTTTACAAATCTTAAAATGCTACATATTGTTCTATATAACATATGGATTATAGATTTTAAATTTCCATTTTTCTTTTTAAAAATCTGCAATATAAGCCTGTTTTTTTGAGATTTACATCCTTATCCTAAATGTTGAATTCATAAAACCAGAAACATTTCAGAAGAACATATAAGAACATTAATAAAGTATTCCCACTAAATTCTGCATAATTAAGATATTATTGAGTGGTAGACTTGGAATGAGAGAGAGCTAGGTTCAAATCCTACTTCAGATTCATATTAGTTGTGTTCTCAAAGCCACTTTATACTATTAAAACTATCAAGGACCTCCCAAAGAATTTTTGTTTAGGGTCGTTAATCTATTGATATTTGCTGCATTCAAAATTAAAAACCTTGAGATTATTATGAAAGTAGTTTTGATTTCTTGAAAAGATCTCTAGGAGTTGGTGGACCATACTTTGAGAACTATTACCCTCACTTAGGATCCAGCTCCCTATCTTAAACATCCTTGCTCTGCTTGTTCCACATTGTTCCATTTACCTGTAAATGCTCCTTTTTTAGTCTCTCTTTATTCCAATATTGTTATCTATCAAAGCTTAATTCAAGAATTACTTCCTCCAAGAAGCCTTCCCAAGTTTCTGAAGTGTTGACAACACTACATTTATTTGAATTCCTACAGCTTAATTCAATTTAATTCTGCATTTAATAAGTACCCACAGAACTCTTGTACAAAGCAAGGTGTTAGGCACTGGGAAGACAAAGACAAAATATTCTCCAACCCCTGAAGTTTTTTTCCTAATTGTTGAAGATGTCTTATTTCATTAGTCTCAAAGACCCTACTAAGAAGAATCATTTTCCACTCATGCAGATAGGTAACATTCATTCTCTTAAATTGTTGCCTGGGGTTACTGAAAAGTTAAATGATTTTCTCAAGTTAAATCAACATATTTCAGAGAGAGGATTTAAGCTTATATTTTCCTAACCCTATGGCCATCCTGTGGCCAAACTAGTTACATTATGTAATGTAACATTTAGTCATAGACCATCTTCAGTCACATGATTCATACATTAGTCCTCCCAAACACAGGAAGCTCTTTAGGGTCCATACCTTTATCATGTTCTGTCACAAATGTAACACAATCCTAGGGACATACTAGGTTCTCTTTGGATGCAAAGATCTCAGAAAAGGCACTGGCATAAAGTAAAGTTTTCTCTTCACCAGTGATGCAAATGAAGACAATTCTGGGAGGGAGTGTGATGCAGTAGAAAGAACACAGCCCTGGGAAACAAAAGATGTGGGTACAAATCCATGATCAACCATTTACTAGTTGTGTGATTTTGGATGAGTCAACCTCATGTTCTAACCTTTAATTTCCTAATTTTTAAAGTGGGAATTATAATGTCTATCCTATCTGCATTTTTGAAAATCAAATGAGGTAACAGATGTCAAAATGCTTTATACATGTAAGGTAGTATAGAAGAACCATAGTAATGGCATAAGATTAAATATAAACATCCTGAATTTTGAAAAAGAGGAAGAAAGTGGATAGTTAGATCACCAACCTGTAATGTAATGTTTATTAATTCCTGGTAAAGTTATAGAATGGATTCTTTAAAAGTATTATTTGTGAGGACATAACTATAACAACTACTGAATTTATGGAGATCTAGGTTTTGGGCATCTAGGTGGTACAGTGGATAAAGTATCAGCTATAGAGTCGGGAAAATAAGTTCAAATTCTGCCTCAGACATTCAGCTATGGGTACTATACAAGTCATTCAGTGTCTTTCTGCATCACCTTCTTCATCTGTGAAACAGAGATAATAATAACACCTATTTTGAAGGGTTTTTGTAAGGATCAAATGAGATAACTTAAAACACTTTGTAAACCTTCAAAAGCAATATCAATGTTAAATGTTATTATCATTACTACACATTATTTTGCAAAGTTCTTTGTAACTTTTCTCATTGGGTTCCTACAACAGTCCTGCAAGGTAGTTGCCATTGTTATATCCATTTTAAAGATTGGGAAGCAGATACATTGAAATCAAGTGACTTTTCAAGGTTACATGGCAAATAAATGTCTGAAGCAAGACTTGAATTCATCTCTTCCCAACTCCAAGTCTGATGCTCTATTTAAGTTAATCTTGTTTTCTTTTTTGATGTGAATTCCAGACATAGAGCAGGAAATGCCAAGGACCTAAAGAATTTCAGCAATACATTCAACTCATATAAAGTCCTCAGGAATAAGATGGAGATATGTAGACTAGATGATGGTACAAATTAGAAAGATTCAGAAATGGGTAATGTATCACTGTGAACCTAAAATCCTCTCTCTAGTACAGTGCCTGTCATTGAAGGCAATATTTAATCAGAGATTTTGATGAAGGCAATGTATTATTAGAAAACAGAGGTGGGCCCATAATGTAGCAAGAAGAAGGGAAAATAGACAGTCTGAGTACTGTATTACTGTTCACAAAATATTAAAAAGATCTAGAGGAAAATTTCCTCTAGAGGAAAAGTATTATCTATAGAGGATTTATGGAAATACAGAGACAATAATTACAAAAGATGGGTTATAATTTGTTCCAGTAGAAGTGCCTACACACGTGAGATCTAGGACCAGTTGAAGTATTGATTGAAGGAATAGGTTATCTGTATATCAAATTTGTGAATGACACAAAGCTGAGAGGAAAAGTGAAAAGTGGGTTAACAAATTTTCTATAGTTTGGGACAGTATGTTGAAGCAAAGAAGGTGATATTTTAAAATATATTTTGTATTTACATTACCTATATTGCCCAGTGTATCTCTTCCCCATCTCAGGAAACTAGCCCTTATAAAGAAACTTTTTTTTTAAAAATAAGAAGAAAAACAATTCAGTAAAACTAACAAATATTTTGGAAAAGTCTGGCATTATATGCAGTGTTTCACACTCATAGTCCTTACAACTCTAAAAAAGTAAAGGGAAGTACCTTCTAATAACTTCTTCAGATCCAACTTGATAATTCTGTAGCATTCAGTTTAGATTTTTTTGTTGTTTTGACTTTCATTTTCATTTACATTATTGTAGTCATTATGTATTACTTTGCAATATATATACCCTTTGCATCAGTTAATCTAATTATGATTCTTTGTATTCATCATAATCAATATCTTATCATTTCCTTAATAATCCTCCAGTAAATGTCATCTATTTTGTTTTCATATCTTTGCAACCTTTTTTTAAAAAGTCCTAATGTAAGTATTTTGGAGTATATGAGGTTTTTTTCTTTTTGGCAAATACCCCTTTTAAGGTATATGCTTTACTGCGGAACCTTTGGGTTAAAGGGGATGAGCACTTAAGTTGTTTTCTTCACATAATTCCAAATTGCTTTCCAGGATGGTTGGAACAATTCACAGTTCCACAAAAATAATATTAGTGTATCTTTCTGTCTGCAATCCTTCCAACATTACTGCTTCCCATCTTTTGCCATCTTTGTTAATTTTCTAGATGTATGGTGAAACTTTAGTTTAAATGTGTACTTTTCTCATTAAAAATGAAATGTAATAAAAAAATATTTATAATCATGGGTTGGGGTCTGAAATTTCCCCAATTTTACAAGTATAAGTTGAAGAAAACATGACTAGAAAAGTCATTCATGCCCTAAAAATTGAGGGAATTTAATGAACTATTAAGCCTAATATGCATGCATCAGCAAAACAGTGTAGCAGCTAAGTCCTATGATAATAATTGATTATTAATCATTTAAAATTGGATATCCTGAAGACACTTTACATTCAAAATGTTTAAAACAGAATTTGTATTTCCTGTCAAACCCTTTTCTCTTCCAAACTTTCTTATTTCAATCAAAGGCATTACCATCCTTCCAATGCCTCAGATTCATGAACTCAACCTTATACTTTGCTCTTTATACACATATCCAATAAGTACCAAATCTTCTCTATTCTACTTTTGAAATGTCTCTCATATCCAATCCTTTTTTTTCAATGTATACAGTCATCAGGAGAGTTAAAACTTTATCATCTCTCACCTTGATTGTAGTAATATATTTTAATTGATCATACAGCCTCCAAATTTTTTCAAATACCACACTGCTGCCAAAGTAAATTTTCTTACATATAGATATAACCTTCCTACACAGTCAGTCTCTGTGGCTTTCCAGAGACTCTAGTATAAAATATAAACTCTTCTGTTTAGTTTTTAAATCCCTGTACACTTGGTTCCAATCCATATTTCCCAACCTCATTGAATAGTATTCTCCCTCCTTTTCTCTGTGATTGAGCCATATTGGCCCTTTTTCTCTTCCTCACTCAGGGCTTTCCTTTTTCCATCTTCCCATGCCTTTGCATTGACTACCCCTCATGGCTGAAATATACTCTCTCCTTATCCTTACTTCATGGAGTCCATCATTTCCTTTAAGATGCAGTTAGTATATCTTCTAAATGAAGATTTATCTGATTTCTCTATTAGTGTACTCCCAAATTAGCTTGTATTTAACTATTTGCCTATGTTTTAATTTATTACTTAATTCTCTACATAAGCATAGGTATACATGTAGAAATGTAGAAAGTATACACTCATGTGCACATGTACACACTTCTTTCTACACACACACACACATACACACACACACACACACACACACACATATACTTTGTCAGGTTCATCATCTTTTCCCATTATAAGCTAACTACAAGTAGAGCTTGTTTCATTCATTGTACTTGTATACTTAGAACCTAGAAGAGCCTGTCACATATGAGGTACTTAATAATATATGATTGGTTGAAAACAACATTAATCTTGAGCTATTTTAATAGAATTATCGTTTCCTTGTGTGGGACTGATAATCCTCTTGTCCACTGCCATCAATAGACTAATTATGTCTGTGTTCAATTCTGCGTGCTTCTTTTAAGAAAGGGCAGTGAGGTGTCACAGTGTTGGGCCTGAATTCAAGAAGTTATCTTTCTTAATTCAAAAACATATACATGTGTGGGTGTACATGTATATATGCACACAAACATTTTGGCCCATGCCATAGAGATTCATTCATTCAACAAATCATTTTTGTGCCTTTGTATAAGGATTATTTATGGTAGTTGTTAATGATGGCATTTACCAAAGTTATAAAATCTACCCCAGCCACAAGTTTGAATCAGTGTCATTGCTTAGAACTTTAAGGTTTCTAAAGTGAAGAGCTAGGCAAACCAACACATGTGGTCTCATGACAAGAGAATAACCAGTGAAGCTAAGAAAACTAGCATCTTTTCTGACAGGCAGGCAGTGGATGTGGGCCATGGGTCTAGAAGAAATCTGCATCTGCAGGGAAGTAACTTCATCACTGTGCCTTTGTGAAATTTGCGGGCCTGTTGCCATCTCTAAGCTCTGCCACTGGACTGAATCAACCAGTGTCACACACCCCATCAAAGAGGAGGACAAAGACTCCCGTGGCACATTCCTGGAACTCAGCCACTCCACAGGCACTGGAGCAGGGACCACAGAAAGTCAATCCAGTAGTCCTGCTGTGAGAAGAATGGGTAAAAGCAGAATACCCTGGTGGACTAAAGGAGGGCAGACACATAGCAGGTGGTCAGCTCAAAGAACTCGGGGGTGACACTGAATCAGGGCCTTAGGCCCCCCTGCACAACTGAGAAACCAGCTGTAGCTGACAGTGCTGACAGATTGGCATGCTGTTGGGGCTGGGGGGAAAGGAGAATGGAAGCAGGGGGTTTTGAGTGCAGGCAATCCACAGCTCACAGAGGATGAAAGATAATTCCATAAGCAGCTTTAGACCTTGTGGGCAAAGGCCTTGGCTGCTTACTACAGGCCAAACTCTGCAAACAGGACCTAGATTAGCTTGTTCAGTCCCATGGCAGGCTATGTTTCATTGACACATAGGATATGCATAATAGCATGAACATATAAATATAGCACAACATTCATCCTTCCTCAATTCCATGTAAGTATATAGGTGAATTTTGATTTTTATCACCAGCATGATCCCCCCAAAAGAGATATAGATATGCTTGTATGTATGTGTGTTATACACACATATACATATAAAATCAAGTTCTGTTCAAGTTTACCAGGGGAACTCTCTTAGGTAAATTCCTTTTGTACCTTTTAAAAGGTGACAAATTGTTCCATCAAGTGAATAATTCCAGTTTTTTTGTTTGTTTGTTTGTTTTGCTTTTGGTCCTCATATATTTCTGTACATTGGATTTCCTTAAAGGGAAGCATACAATTTTTATCACAGGATTATAGTATTTAGAACTTGAATGAAGCTAGAGATAACTAGTCCTACCCTTCATTTTACAGATTTTTCTCATATTCCATTTTCCTCCTGAGACACACAGAGAGGAAAATGAATGACCCAAGCTCATATAAAGTAAGTAGCATAGCTAAAGTAAGAGGCTTGATTCTCTGATGCCAAATTCAATCTTCATTGCTGACTCTCTAGGGCTGGTAGAAACACTTTGTTATGCCAGAGGTCTGCTTTCCTAGAACAAAAGATTTTATTAATGTATTTTGCACAGATTTCACAGCAATCATGTAACTGTCGTGTTCCTGTCAATGACAGTATGGTGTCAGAAGTGATTGATCCAGTCAGTTTGTAGTTGACTTTAATTTGTTTACTGTTGGGAAAGGGAACTATCAGAGCATTTCAGAATTCATCTCTCACTTGAAAAAATGTAATTATTTCCTCATTAAGAAGCAAAAAATATATCTCTTTTACCACCTCTCATTGGAGTCACTATTTTCAATTTTCAACTTGTTCCTTAAAGGGTCTGTTTGTGGAACTCTGTGAGCCCTAATTGTACTTAATCCCAGGAAAAAATGACAATGGTCATTGTCTGCATATTTAGAAATATTAGTTTCCTTAATGGTAGAGGTAAAATTCTGAGGTACCTGGGAAAGTGTCAGAATTCGGGGAAACCTATCAAAGATTGATTAAGGAAAAAAACAATAAAAAGTGAAATTTAGGGGAAGGAGATCCTTTCTTCAATAAGCAGTAGTGCTTTTTTGAAATTTTAAAATAAATATGAATTCGATGACCCAAAAAATTGCTCAAAAACATCCTCCTATCCTTATGTCTTAGATCCTAACATTTTTTATAAATATTAGATAACTTTTTAGCCACTGTGGAGCTTGGGGATTTTTTTTTTTATTAAAGCAATGTGATACTGGCTATGGATGCCTCATAATTTACTGCCACATTCCATGGTGTGTGTATGTGTGTGTGTGTGTGTGTGTGTGTGTGTGTGTGTGTACTAATGTGATTTGAATGAATGTACAACTTAGAAAAAATAAACCCCTCTTTCCATAGCAGAGATAAAAATGGGTTCAATCCTGAAATCATTAAGAAGTGTGCTATCAATTTTGTTGCCTAATTAATGTTTTGGAAGCAAAGCTGTATGAGCTGCACCCAGCACTGTCAATGGAATATCTGCTTTAATTCTATATTTTCAATTAACCAGTGAAGTGCTTTCCCATCCTTCCTCTTCTTCTCTTCCCCTTATTCTCCAGCAGCTGCCTGTGCTCTGGTCTGGCCCTGTTGGAAAGTCTTGTGCATTGCATTTTGCAGCAGGCTTTAGAATTGTGTAATGGCTCTCATTAGCGAAGTAAGCCGAATAATCACTAAGCGTGGGATTACAGCTCTCCTTTGGTGGTCTGCCTGATATCATTTAATATTTCTTAGATTGCATTCTCCCTCCTCATTTAAAAAAAAAAAAAAACATTCCCTACATTTGGCCTTCTCTTGGAACAAGCCACAATAATTAAGGGTTTTTAGGTTATCCAATTATCGTGAAGAGAGGTTTGCATATGGTAGGCAGACTTTTGAAGCAAGGAATATATCTCAGGTAGAAAATACCCACCCTGCAGTTAATAGCCTCCAGTTGAATTCTGAGATCATAGTAACAAGAGAGAAATCCATTTGTAGAAATAGAGAACAGCTGTGTTTTAGATATAATGAAACTCTATCAGGTGCCCCCCTCATCTTGCTTTTTTAAAGCCAGCAGCCAATTCCTCTGAGTATGAAGATAAAAGACAATACCTTCCTGAAGGTCAAAATAACAGCTAAACCACGCTCCCCCTTCATGTTTTTTAAGATCTTAAACATGCCAAGGAAAAAATGAAACCTGTTAAGATGCATATTTGATTTGTGTGTGTATGTGTGTTTTTGTTCCTGTTGTTGTTTTCTGATCAAGAGTTATAGCATGACATATCTTCTTTTTTTTTTTTTTCCAACCTCTCTTCTAGTAAAATTCAGCAGCTGCAGCAGTACCAATGGAGTGGAGTATGAGACCAATAATTTGGACTTCAAAGTGGGGGCTGATGGGACAGTTTTTGCTGCCCAGGACATGCAACTCACCCCTAGACAGATTGCATTCATGGTGACCGCATGGGACTACCAGGCCATGGAGAGATGGGATGCAATAATCCGATTATTGGTAGGGGAAAAGATTTCCCCCCACTCAATTCATAAGGTAAAGGAAACAACTATGTCATGTGGTAGAATAGTTGCATGAATATGTCTGGCATGGTTTTTGTTTCCTAAAGAAAGAGCTAGACAGTTGAAATATTACTGTGATCTCTTTCACACAATAGGGGCAAAATCCCTTTAAAAGTTTCTCAAAGGTTTTTTTAGTCTGTTTTCTTTCACAACATCACAAATCTAGAAATATGTTTTGCATGGCTGCACATGTATAAACATTACCAAATTGCTTGCTGTCTTAAAGAGGGAGAGGGGTGGGAGGGAGGGAGAGATTTTGATCTTAGAAATTTTAAAACAGGTGTTAAAAATTGTTTTTATTGGAAAATAAAATAACATATTAAAAAGGTTTTGCATGGGACTAGGGAATGAAAGTAGTATAAATGGAAAATGTCATGTAGAAAAATAATTCTTTCACAAAAGTCACTCTGTTTCTGTTCCATTATCATGAGTGTCCAATTTAGCAATGATGGATAACGTATTGATTAGAATAGCCTGAGGTTTTCAATAATAGGTCAATATGAATGAAGGAGTAGGGTGGTTAAGGCTGGAAAGAAAAAGACTCATGGGACAATTAGTAATCATCTTCATTAAAATGAAGGGCTATTTTCTTGGCTTTTTTGGTGAGTATAAGTTCTAATTTTCCTGAAAGATTAGCCAAAAGCTGGGGGGGGGGGGGAGGAAATGTAGGAGTTAGAAGTTTGATATTTGAAAAGAAAAATTCTGGTTATAATAGCAACCTGATATAGCAATATGGTACTTTAAAAGACTGTAAGAGCTCCTTATATGATGTTTGAAATAATGACAACCCCTGACATTTGCATAATACTTTAGAGTATTATTTAGAGTATCTTTTTATCCACATTATTCCATTAGATTCCTAAAACAACCCATTGATCTAAATAGTCCAGGAACCATGATCTTTCTTCTCATTCTGCAGTTCTAAAATCATTTTTATTTTGCAGAGAAGGGCTTGAAAGCTCTAGGATGTTGGGTGATTTGCCCAAAAGTTCTTGGCTAAAAGCCATTACTTTGTATTCTGTATGTATTTATAATAGGGTGTTCTTAAATTTGGGGAATCATGGACCCCTTTGATGGTCTGGTGAAACTTATAGATCCTTTCACAAAACGCATCAAATAAAATATGTAGAATCACAAAAGAAGCCAATTATATTGAATTATCAAATAAAATTAGGAAGTTCACAGTCCCCAGGATAAGAACTTCATTGATGAGGATGATGAGGATGATTTATAGTTGTATAACACTCTGAAAGTTAGAAAATGTTTTCCTCACAATATATCTATGAATAGGAAGGATCAGTAATATAAGCCCTATTTTATGAATGAGAAAGCTAAGAATCAAAAAACCTTTTGTTAATGATATTTACTTATATGTACCCCATACATGTGCATGCATGCATGCACACACACACATATACACACACTAGTTAGTTATAAGTAATATTGCTTTCAAAAAGGAAAAACATGTTGAAAAAATTAAACAGAAGGATATGCCCTATAATTGTTTTTATTCTTACTGGTATGCAGGCATATATTATGTTGTATTTTGCCCCTAAAACAAAAAGTTTTAAAATGGGGGGGGGGGAGTTTCTATGGCTAGTAAGCATCAGATTTGAGATTAGGATATAAATATTCTTATTTTTCTAGCCCAATATTTTTCACTTTTTCTTAAACTGTCTTCTCTAAAAGAATAGGCCAATCTACTTTCCCACAAATATTTTTTTTTGGAGGGGGAAATAATTCCATGTGCAGACAATAAGATAAATAGGTTTTTTCATTGAAGTCTCTTTCAACATTTGTTCCTTTTGGGTGAGAGAGAATGTGCATATGTGAAATAAGAAAGTATATGTCCACAGTTCCTAAATCTGGAATCTTCCTGAGCACCAGATGCCTGTGTGACAATGTGGACTTTATATATAAACTATGGTGATACTTGAAGCCCTATTGAAATCCTCAGATAAAAGGCATTAATTGAAAACATAATGACACCTTTTATTAGTTGTGTTAATGAAATGATTTCTAATGCAATTAATCACTTGCTCCTCTGTTGGAAGGTGCAAATGACTGATTATGATTGCAATTATCCTTTCTAAGTACAATTGCTTGCACCTATAATCTTGTATGAACACCAGCACCAATATTGCCTTCAACTGAAAAGGCCAGAAGCTAAGCACAAAATGTAGATTCATGAAAGAGTTGTGATCCCAGTTTCTGGAAGGAAAAAGTAGGACTCATAAATTTTAGTTAGTAGCATGGAACAATTGAATATAATGGGTTAGAGGTAAAGGGAGAATAAGCAGAATCCCCTGCTTGCATGCTGCTGAAAGATTACTTCATTTCTCAGACCCATGATTTCATTAGCATGGCAGCTTTTAGGTCTCAGTTTCTCAGTGTCCTCAGGAGAGAGCTAAATATATATATATATATATATATATATATATATATATATATATATATATATATATATATATATATATATATATATATATATATATATACACACACACACACACATATGTACATACATATACCCTGTATGTTCATATACTAAAATCAACAGGCATCTTAGCATTGTGTCTAGTTCTTTGCTACAAAAAAGTATTTGTATGAATAGTTTGGTTTATGTGGGATCTTTGTCCTCTTTGGGGCAAAAGCCCAGCAGTGGGATCTATGAGTCTATGTGTGTGTGTGTGTGTGTGTGTGTGTGTGTGTGTGTGTGTGTGTGTGTCAGTAAAATTACCAATTTATTATTATAATGATTATGCTAATTTATAGATCCACCAACATTTGAAGGTCTTTCCATAGCCATTCCTTAAATGCTTCATTCATTAAAATACTCTTCTCAAAAAAATTCCAATAACATCCTGTGTTTTATTATATCAAATCTACATTTCTGGTCTCTCAAAGCTCTTCACAATCCAAGAGACAACCTTGTTTCCTACTGCTATCTAACAGATACATTCTACTTTAGTCAAAGTTGTCTTCTCACTACCCATACCACACTCATGTCTACTTTCTTGTCTTTATTTATATTGGACCAAAGGAATGAACATCACCTCTTCTCTCTGTTTAACTTCTCTTCATCCCTGAAAGACCTCAGCCTACATAATCTACCTTGATCATGTCTGCAATTAATGATCTTATCCTCCTCTAAACTTCTTAGCATGCAATATAGGAATTAATTATAAGTATCTTGTTAGATAACTTATAATAATAGTATTATTAACTGTTGTTTCATTTCTGTTTGACACATATTACCAAACTATTGAGAGAGAACTCTTTCAAGAATGGGGATCTATTTCTTCTGAACCTTCCTCTCCCCTATATAATATCTAGTAAATAATTGAAAATATAGTAGATTCTAAATGACCACACTAACAATTCCAGGACTATTTGTATCTGAATTACTTAAAAATATAAAATAGATCATTATTATGACAATTGTTAATTGGGAGCATATAGGTGGCACAGCAGATAGAAAACAGAATCTGGAATCAGGAAGTCCTGAGCTCATACCCTAACTCAGACATTTAAAAATGTTTGACTCTGCACAAGTCATTAAACTTTTCTTTTTAAGTTTTTCCATCTGTAAAATAGGGGGACAATAATAATATAGATCTCCAGGGGATTGTTGGGGAAGTCAAATAAATTAATATATGGAAAATGCATTATAAACCCCAAAGTTTATAATAGAAAGCTATATAAATGTTGCTATTATTAATTATATTATATGCCATACAATATAGTATATTATATGATATATACATTATCATTACAAAATTAGAAATAGATCTTAGGAGATATAGGCAAGGTCTTTCACGAATCACTTTTTATCAATGGTTCACAACTCCACAATAACATATTGCAGAGCAATCAAAACAAATTAATTTCAAACCTTCATCCAGATTAGGTTAAATGAGAAGTGAGATTTAGAAACTTACTAAATTGTAGAAAGGAAATAACTGAACAATCTCAGGTACTGATGATCACTTCAGAGACTTGATCCAATAATAAAATAGATGACAAAAATAAAACCAGTATCTTAAATAATTTGCAATAAGAGCTTGGCATATTTAGGGCTTTTGTAAAGTCCTTTTTGAATATACATTCTTCCATAATATTTGGCCAAAAGTGTGAAAGAGTAGCAGAATTTATTTGCTCATTATAGTATAAGTAGTCATTTCTGCCATGGTAAGAACTATAGGAGGAAAGATGGCACTACTAAGGAGCATACTTAAGGACAGACAAATAGTTTGCAAGACATAACCTTAGCATTACATGTCAGACACTTGCTATCTTCTGTAAACTAATAGCAAATCTCTGTGCATCAAATACAGAACTTTTCACATATTCTTAATAATAGAATTCTATAAACAAACTGAATGAGTCATTCTAGATAGAGCTATTGCCCCCAAATCTTTGAACATCATTGATCTACAAAAATTGAAGAATGATGCTTGTAGTAGCTGACATTGTACCAAAAACCTCATCACCTTCAAGCCACCTAGAATGAAAAATTTTCAAAATATGGAGACCTAGAAGAAGAAATCAAAATTGTATAGGAACTAGATGAAAGTATAGATCATCCTTACCATCTTTGCTGCAACTAGAACTGTCTCAAAGATACTTTTAATGCTTCACTGAAATTCCAGAAGATATATCCCAATACTTTTCTTTAATAAAAAAAATTATTTTATTTACTTGTGCCTAATTCATAGAAAATTAAATATAAAAGAATGATAGCAGGAGAATGACTTGTCTAAGGAACATTTCCAGTTGAATATGATCAAAAAAAGACGAGAACAACAATAACTACTACTACTATTACTACTACTACCTTTTTCATAATAATAATCATATGGCATTTCATTGTTACAAAGACTTTATAGACATGATGTCATTTCAAATAATCCTATGAGGAAGATTGAGTTATTTTCACTTTATAGCTGAGAAAAAAAGACTCAGATTCTGACTTATTCAAGGTTACTGAGCTAGTAAATGATAGAGATGAACCTCAAAGCCAGGCCTTCTGACTCTAGGTCCCACATGTGCTCTTTCTATGATATCTAATTGCCTTTTTTATTGAATTTGTTGCATTTGTTTATCAGTGTATCTCTTTGAAAAGTATCACCCATTTGAAAGTCTGTGATATTGTTTTGGTAGGATTCTTACAAGGTGCTAAGTAAGTGGAATTGAGGAGACAGTGGTTAAATCTAGTTTAGCATTGATTTAATCCTATAACAAATAATGGTTTCCTAGTGATATAATGATTGGTGTGTACTCAAGTGTGGAACATATTAAGGAGGAGTTGTCAGGGCCAGAAAGGACAAGCCCACTAGAAGTTTTCTGAGGCTGAGACAGATTCATTCCATCCTCCACCTTTGTTGTGGCTGGAGGCTCAAGCACAAACCTTTGGAACTTGAGATTCAGAAGCCAGAGAAGGCAGTTGGGAAGAACTAAGGAAGACAGAGAAGAGGTGGCAGGCTGTCCTGTGGAGAACACTGAAATCAAGATCCAGAAGGCCTCTAAGAAAACTAGCCAAGCCCCAAGTGAAGGAGACAAGACTTTGAAGGAAACAATAAAGGCTCTCTTTATTTGGGCTCTCTTTCACTTTCCCAATAAATTCACTACTTCCCCAATAAGTTAAATATTCAGTCTTTTCTACCCATTCAGGCACTATGGCCTCCCCCCACTATCTGGTTTATGTCAAGCAAGCACAGAAGTGATTATACTTTGTATCCTCCAAACAGCTTACTTTCCCCCGAAAGAATCTAATGCAAGTGCCAGAATTCCTAGCTATGAATTAGGTGTTAGAATTAGTCCTAGATTTACATGTGAATTCTACCAAACATTCAAAGAACAATTAGCCCCAATGCTTTATAAACTATTTGAAAAAATAGGGAATGGAGTCCTACCAAACTCCTTTTATGACACAGACATGGTACTGATACCTAAACCAGGTAGGTTGAAAACAGAGAAAGAAAATTATAGACCAATCTCCCTAATGAATATTGATGCTAAAATCTTAAATAAGATATTATCAAAAAGACTACAGAAAATCATCCCCAGGATAAAACACCATGATCAAGCAGGATTTATACCAGGAATGCAGGGCTGGTTCAATATTAGGAAAACTATCAGTATAATTGGCCACATTAATAATCAAATTAACAAAAACCATATGATCATCTCAATAGATGCAGAAAAAGCATTTGATAAAATCCAACATCCATTCCTATTAAAAACTCTTGAGAGTATAGGAATAAATGGACTTTTCCTTAAAATAATCAGTAGCATCTATTTAAAACCAGCAGTAAGCATCATATGTAATGGGGACAAACTGCAACCCTTCCCAATAATATCAGGAGTAAAACAAGGTTGCCCACTATCACCATTACTATTTAATATTGTATTAGAAATGCTAGCTTTGGCAATAAGAGTTGAGAAAGAGATTAAAGGAATAAGAATAGGCAATGAGGAAACCAAATAATCACTCTTAGCTGATGATATGATGGTATACTTAGAGAACCCCAGAGACTCTACCAAAAAGTTATTAGAAACAATCCACACCTTCAGCAAAGTTGCAGGATATAAAATAAACCCACATAAGTCATCAGCATTCTTATATATCACTAACAAAACCCAACAGTTAGAGTTACAAAAAGAAATTCCATTTAAAGTAACTACTGATTGTATAAAATATTTAGGAATCTATCTGCCAAGGGAAAATCAGAAACTTTATGAGCAAAACTACAAAACACTTTCCACACAAATTAAGTCTGATCTAACCAACTGGAAAAATATTAAATGCTCTTGGGTTGGGCAAGCAAATATAATAAAGATGACAATACTACCTAAATTAATCTATTTATTTAGTGCTATACCAATCAGACTCCCAAAAAACTACTTTGATGAACTAGAAAAAATAACAACAAAGTTCATATGGAAAAACAAAAGGTCAAGAATTTCAAGGGAATTAATGAAAAAAAAAATCAAATGAAGGTGGCCTAGCTGTACCAGATCTAAAATTATATTATAAAGCAGCAGTTACTAAAACCATCTGGTATTGTCTAAGAAATAGACTAGTTGATCAATGGAATAGGTTAGATTCAAAGGACAAAATAGCCAATAACTTTAATAATATAGTGTTTGACAAACCCAAAGACACCAGTTTCTGGGATAAGAATGCATTATTTGACAAAAATTGCTGGGAAAATTGGAAATTAGTATGGCAGAAACTAGGCATTGACCCACACTTAACACCATACACCAAGATAAGATCAAAATGGGTTTATAACCTAGGCATAAAGAATGAGATTATAAATAAATTGGAAGAGCATAGGATAGTTTACCTCGCAGACCTGTGGAAGAGGGAGGAATTTAAGACCAAAGAAGAACTAGAGATCACTATTGACCACAAAATAGAAAATTTTGATTATATCAAATTGAAAATTTTTTGTACAAACAAAACAAATGCAGACAAGATTAGAAGGGAAACAATAAACTGGGAAAACATTTTTATAATCAAAGATTCTGATAAAGGCCTCATTTCCAAAAATATATAGAGAATTGACTCTAATTTATAAGAAATCAAACCATTCTCCAATTGATAAATGGTCAAAGGATATGAACAGACAATTCTCAGACAAAGAAATTGAAACTATTTATAGACATATGAAAATATGCTCCAAAACATTATTAATCAGAGAAATGCAAATTAAGACAACTCTGAGATACCACTACACACCTGTCAGATTGGCTAGAGTGACAGGGAAAGATAACATGGAATGTTGGAGGGGATGTGGGAAAACAGGGACACTGATACATTGTTGGTGGAATTGTGAACACATCCAGCCATTCTGGAAAGCAATTTGGAACTATGCTCAAAAAGTTATCAAACTGTGCATACTCTTTGATCCAGCAGTGTTTCTACTGGGCTTATACCCCAAAGAGATACTAAAGAAAGGAAAGGGATCTGTATGTGCCAAAATGTTTGTGGCAGCCCTGTTTGTAGTGGCTAGAAGCTGGAAAATGAAAGGGTGCCCATCAATTGGAGAATGGTTGAGTAAATTGTGGTATATGAATGTTATGGAATATTATTGTTCTGTAAGGAATGACCAGCAGGATGAATACAGAGAGGACTGGCAAGACTTACATGAACTGATGCTAAGTGAAACGAGCAGAACCAGGAGATCATTATATACCTCAACAACGATACTGTTTGAGGATATATTCTGATGGAAGTGGATCTCTTCGATAAAGAGAGTTAATTCAGATCAAAGATGGACAGAAGCAGCTACACCCAAAGAAAGAACACTGGGAAATGAATATAAACTGCTTGCATTTTTGTTTTTCTTCCCGGGTTATTTCTACCTTCTGAGTTCAATTCTCCCTGTGCAACAAGAAAACTGTTCAGTTCTGCACACATATATTGTATCTAGGATATACTGTAACCTATTCAACATGTAAAGGACTGCTTGCCATCTGGTGGAGGGGGTGGAGGGAGGGAGGGGACAAATCGGAACAGAAGTGAATGCAAGGGATAATGCTGTAAAAAATTACCCTGGCATGGGTTCTATCAATAAAAAGGTATTAAAAAAAAATTAGTCCTAACTATGAATCTAGGGTTTCAGGTGACCATTATCAATAAATATTTATTATCTACCATGTGACAAGTCTTATACTCGAAACTATGATCAAGAACCATAAATGAGGAGGATGAAGCAGTCATCTGGTTTATTTAGACTATGCCACCACTTTCCTCATATCTGTTAAAACATTGGTTCACTAGTTTTTTGGTCCTAAGACTCCTTTCCCTAAAAATTATTGAGGACCAAAACCAATATCACTAAAAGCTGAAGAGGAGGTAATAACTGTGTTGAGGATGCAGGGAATCTATTTAGCAAGTTTCTCTGATAAAAGACTTCATTTCAAAGATACATAGGGAAGTGATTCAAATTAATAAGAATCAGAGCTATTGCCCAACTGATAAATGATGAAAGGATATAAAGTTTCCAGAAGAAATACAAACTATCTATTGTCATATGAAAAAAATGTTCTAAATCACTAAGTATTTGATACAAATTAACACAACCCAGAATTCTACCTTAAAACTATAAGACTGGAAAAGATTTTTAAAAGAAGGGGGAGTGGGGAGGGAATGCTGGAAAAGCTTTGGGAAAACAGATGTCCACTTGAAACTGGAAAGTGGTCCAGCCATTCTGAAAAGCAATCTAGAACTATATCCCCAAAATTAGTAACCTATGTATACCCTTTGACCTAGAAATACCCCTAGTAAAACCATACTTCAAAAAGATTTTAAAAAAGAAAAAGAAAAGGCCTCATATGTACAGCATGTGTGTGTATATATGTATGTATGTATTTATAGCAGCTCTGTTATTGGTGGCAAAGTATTGAAAATCTAGGGAACCTCCATTAATTGAGGAATGATGAACAAGTTACTAGGTGTGGGTGTGGGTGTGAATACATATGTATTTAATAGAATATTATTGTGCTATAAGAAATAATGAAACATAAGACTTATATGAACTAATGAAGAGTGAAGTGAACAAAACCACGAGAAAAGTATAGATAGTAACAATGGTATTATAAAGACAAATGACTGAAAGTTTTAGGAACTCTGATCAATAGATGACCTGTCATAATTCCAGAAGATGTGTGATGATAATCCTTCCTATTAAAAAGGTGAAGAGCTCAGAGTTCAGTTTGAGACTTTTTTTTTTTTTGGACATAGTTTGGCCATTTCTTTAGCAATAGGTGTTTTTTCCCTCTAATTTTCTAAGTGGAAGGAAGAAAAGGATCTTCACTGGAAAATAAAAATAAGTAAACAATAATTGAGGACCTAATCCCCAAAAAGCTTTTATTTATGTAAGCTATATTTATCTATACTTATTAGATTAGAAATTAAAATATCTTAGGTGTTTTGAAATTGTGGACCCCTCAAAAGAGACTCAGGGTTTCCCCAGGAATCCTCAAATCACATTTTGAAAACCATTACATTAAGTAAACCAGGGCACTTTGAGAGATTGAGGCTATGTTTCATCTTGATTCTCTTCTATAGGAAAAAGATCTTATGTTCACCTAAATCAAAAAGCCAGGGAAACAATTTCCAGGTTTGGCTGTGGCAAAAAAAAAAAAAAAAAAATGTACCTGACCAATATCCATTATGTGGGAATTTTTACTCTTCCATAATGTATGAAGAGAGATGCATTCTAAATTTGTCCCTAATGAACAAGAAAGTACTTTTTTTTTTCTTCCTGAAGTGCTGTAATTCGTTCTGCCTGAATGAGTTGACGTGATTTATTTCTAGACTGAAATGTTAATTTTGCTTTAAAAATGCATTGGCCTTGATTTTTATATTTTGTGATGAGTTTCTTATCCTAATTGTAACCTTAGTCGTACCAAATGTGGGTTATTCTAGGCAATACCCAGTAATCAGGAAATAAAAGTTGTAACCAAGAGGCTACCATGACAGCATGGTATAGTGCAGTGATATTGTTGGTAAGTATTTAACAATCAGCCCCATTCCATTCTCACTGCCACCCCTCCAAAAAAAAAAAATCTGCCTACAACATATTTTTAAATTTAATCTGCATTATTAACATTTTCTGTCATTTTCTTAAGTCTAGATAAGAACAGAACAAAAGAAAACAAAAACCAATAAATCAAGCCCTGATTGGTAGTGTTTGTGGATTCCACAAGCGTTTTCCCACACAGAAAACTTTACAATCCTCCGAGTTTATTTGAACAGGTTCTGTGCATCCCTATTGTGGTGGAAAGAGTCATAACATTTGAGATCAATAGAAACCACTTTAAATCCTAAATTCAACACTAACTAAACATGTGATCCCAGGATAAATCATTTATCCTTACTGAGCCTCAATTTCTTTTTCTGTAAAAAGTGGATAACAATAGCAATGGTATGCTCCTCACAGAATTGTTATAAGGATCAAATGAGAAAAAGCATGTAAATTATATTTTAAATCTTAAAGCACTGTATAAATGTCAGCTATTATCATTTTTATAGTCTTACAGTCACAAAGCAATGATCTTGAAATACTCACTGAGATTAGGATTGTGGTATAATAGAAAAATCATTGAACAGGAGTTGAGTTCTCCTAACTCAACTTAGTTAGGACTAAGACTTAAAAGTTCTGTTGTCTTATTTAGGTCAATTCCTTTTTCCAAGTTTCAATTTCATCTTTGGCAAAATGTGAACATTAGACTAGATCAAATACAATCATGTATACCTTGGGGTATATGGAATATTCAGAAAAAAACAGCACCTCTGGTGTGAGGGCTTTCAGAGTCCTCCTCTTTAGGACCTCTTCCATTTTTGAGTCCACCTGCCATCTAACTTTCATCTGTGGCTCCAAGAAGCTGTAATATGTGCAGCAGCTACATCCTAATAAACCTTCTTGGTAGATAGGCTAAACAGGCCTCAAACCTGTTAGTGAATTAAGTGGGACCTCTATCCCTAGCATGTAAAGACTTCCTCAACAGAATGGGTGGATAAAAGCAGTTTGCTTTTACATTTATGAAGGCTGCTAAAGCAGACACTGTGGAGCTCTTAGAGCTTTGTCAGACATCAGAAATGCCAAGGTCATCCATTGCATCCTAGGCCATTGCCAGTTTTCTTGATTTTTGTCTTGTGGCTGGACTTTGATGACTCTGGAAGAGAGAATGAGATTGATGACTGTGGATTTCTATCTCATTTAAATACAATCATGGACCAGTGAAGATATAACCCTTGATGTCATTGTTCTTCTTCAAAAACAAAGGACAAATTCCCAAGCCTTCCCTGAGCAGAAACTAAATTGAAATGTAATCAGGAGCTATTTAATAAAACAAAAATATAGTGGAATATTGATAATGTTAATAAGTAGTTTAAGTTAATATGCTATCTGCAGGGATCCTTAAGTATAGTTTAGTGGTACAGGTTCAATTTGAGTTTGACACTGTTATCAAAGATGTTATCTAAAGCATCGTTCACTTTTCATATTTCATATTCATATTTTCATATTAATGTGATTCTGTAAAAAAATTAATTTTTGAAAGGGTTTCTGTATTTGTAGCCCAACATTTGGAGCATCTCCATTTACTAACCCAATTTCTACAACTATTAGCACATATGTTTCAAACAAAAGATGAGAAATAACAACTGTAATGACTTAAACAAACTCCTGTATATGTCCTCCAGGAAAATTCTATTTCACTTCAAATGGAACAGTTTTAGCGATATGAGAAGGGATTGCCTAAATTTAACAAATTACACTCCAAAACACCACCGCACCTTCCCCTTAATATAGAAAGAAGCAATAGGATTGTCAATTTAAATATTAAACCTGTAAACAGACAAAGGGAGGCAGTCTTCTAAGCCCACCTAAAAACTTATTTCTTCCTTGAAACCACTCATTTCAGCCGAATTAAACTCTCTTCTGGAGCTGTATTTGTGTTCAGGAATGTTTTAGTATACATTTTATAGTATAGTATAGTTCAGCACATTCAGTATACAGTTTAACATTTCAGAGAACCACAGAATATCTGGGTAATAAGGGACCCAACAAGCCTTTTAGTCCAAATCATGCTCAATTAAGAATACCTTTCAAAATATCCCCAGTCAGTAATTATCTAGACATTACCTGAAGACCTCCATAAAAGGAAATCTTACTACCTCCCAAAGGAAGACCATTTTACTTTGACATAATTTTAATTATTAGAATGTTTTTCCTTACATGTAGCCTAAATCTGCCTCTTTACTGTTTCTGCACATTGCTGTTGGCATAGTCCTCCTCTGAGATTAATCAGAACAAATTTAATCTCCCATTCCAGATGACGTTTTCAAATACTTGAAGGAAGTTGTGTCCCTACTAAACCTTCTCCAGATGAAAGATTTTCAGTTCCTGTTACCAATCCTGTTATTGTATATATTCTATATATTGTATAAATGCAAATCCTCTCACTGTACAAAATACCTTCTTTTGGTCACACTATAATGTTTGAGATAAAAACACTTTCTACCTTGCTGGGTTGTTGTAGGGAGAGCACTTTCAATTTGTCAAACTGAGATGTAATATTATTATTACTATGTTCATCTTCTGTTATTCTTATTATTTTGAAAGCAGTTTGACAGGAACAAGTTTTTGACAAAATGCTAACTTCCTGTGATTCTTACATATTTAATATTCTACAGACTAATATTGCATAGGTGGGTAAAATAACTGCATTTTTTGTAGTTCAGGAAGAATATTAAGGTTTAAGTTCAACCTCTATGGGCCTATTAAGAGTTTAATACAATTCCAAAAACAGAATGGACAGCTAAAATGATAAGTACCTCATATTTTTTCCACTTAATTTTGATCTGTTCTAGATTTCTATATTCTAAAAGAATGTTATTCCATGTAGTTTAGTCACATCTACCAAAAAATAATATTCTTAAGTTTTTGTGAATATCCTGGCAGTAGTGTGTAGCAATTCAGCCTATATTAATGAGCTGGTTCTTGTACTCTGAATTTATTGAATTCTTCAGGATATTCTCAGCCTGTATTTGCCATAGAGGAATTTGGCATCATTCAGTCCATGAAAGATAAGCAACTACTGATGTATAATTCTAGATTATGTCTAACTAGGTATTCAGTAGGTGCTTTTTTTAAAGCTTGCAGTGTTATATTTTTAGAGGTTTTACCTATACTTTTAGAGGGTCTACCTTTTCCTTGTACAATCTACATTAATCTTTGGGTCTAGGACCTAAAGGGTAATTCTTTTGCTTTTTCTGTAGCAATGATCTGGTATTGGATTGTCATTACAAATTGCTCTATTTTGATGAACAAATTCACAAAATCTACCCATTTGATCATTGTTTCTTTGTCAATATGTTATTAACTGCCTTCATGTAAATAAATCTTCCATGAAGGACTTTTTGATTTAATCCTTGAATCTTAGCTTTTTCAGAGGTTCCATCCTCTGCTTACATCCTAAAGTTACATTTGGCAAAACTGAAGGCATTATCAGCCTTTGTAATTATTGTTTATTACAAAAGTATATGTGTTTGTGTATAAATTTCATAATAATAGCTAATATTTATAAAATGCCTATTATTTGCCAGGTATTATAATTAAGCACTTTACAAATATTATCTCATTTGATCCTTACAACATACCTAGCTGGTAGGTGCCATTATTATCCCCACTTTATAGATAAGAAAACTGAAGCCAGGTATGCTTTGCCTAGAATCTCAAAGCTAATAAGTATCTAAGGCTGGATTTGAACTCAGGTCTTTCTGACCCTAGACCCAGATCTTTGTCTACTGTACCATCTAGCTGAATATATACATGTATGTGTATACATATGTGTGAATATATACACATGCATGCATGCAATAGATGCAATATATGCATGTATGTATATATGTATGCATGTACACACATTTATTATTGTCATTATTGTTATTGAAAGAAGCAGAGGATAATCAAAGATGACTCCAAGTTTTCTGGCTTGGGAGACTAGAAGAATAATGATTCCCCTGACAAAAGAGGAGTTATTTAGTTTATATATTGAGTTATATCCTCATTTCTATTAGAGCTTCAATTTGCCATGGCCCCCCAGATAGTAGTTTTAAGTTTCTCTTACGCACCCTCCATCTAGTAACTAATGATCTGTAAGCTTTCTTCAGCACTTCAAATGATACATGATTTCAACGGGTGAAATCCAAGCAGATGACCTCACCCCCATACCTTAGTAAGACAGTTTGATGAGATGCTATAGCCCAAAGGAAAAAAAAAAAAAAAAAAGAATCACTTGAGTCATAAGCTTCTCCACACTTAACTCCTTTGGTCCTTAGATGATAAACACACACTGTCCAGATAATATTTGATTAATTTAGTTCTTTGCATCTTGGATAGTACCTACCAGATATTGGAATCTCATGGCATAGCTTTTGGGAACATATAGCTACCTACATACCATCACAAGGTATCCTATGTAGGACTTTATAGTAATCATTAATGACAATTACTAATATTTATAAAGCACATTGCCTATTATTATCTCAGTTGATCCTCACAATAACTTTCTGAGATAAATACGATCATCTCCATTTTACAGAAAAGGAAGCTAACATACCCATGCATGAAATTCTCTCCCTCTTTTCTCATCTCCCCTTTCTGGCTTCCAAGATTTCTTTCCCATCTCAACTAAAGTTCTACCTTCCACAAGAAGCCATTCCCAATATCTCACAGTGCTAGTGTTTTCCTTCTAAGATTATTTCCCATTTACTTTTGATATCTTTTACTTGTATGTAGCTATTGGTTTGGGAGGTTCTTAAGGGAATAGATTGTTTTGTTTTGTTTTGTTTTATCCTGTATTTCACAATTCCTAGAACATATAAATGCTTAATTTTTTTTAAAAAAATGCTTTTTGACATGTTAATTGATTTTCCATGAGTTATACAAGTAGTAAATTCCTGAGGCAGAATTCGATTCCAAATTTCCTAAGTCCATGATGCTATCTAATATGTCAGTCTACAATTAGTGACTTCAGTGGAGGAATTTGTAAGTAAAATATCAAAACTCAATGAATTCTACTTGAGGAAACATTGAAGTGAAATCTTTCTGTAACAATGACAATAATAGATCACATTTATGAAGCACTTTAAAACACTTTCAGACAGAACTCTGTGAGGTAGATGGGGTAAAGCATTATCCTTACTTTATGAGTGAAGAAAATGTCTCTCATAAGGATTATGAAATTTGCCCATGGGAAAGTGAGGAGTCAGTATTTGAACCTCACTCTCCTGAGATGAACAAAGGGATCACACACACACACACCCCCACACCACACACTCACACTTACATTGTTTGTACATTTGAATTATCATATTGGAGGCTCTGAAAGCAAGGCTTACCTGTACTTTCTTTAAGTGATTTGCCTAAGGGTAAAAAAGAAAACTGACAGACTTAAGTGTAAGAATCCATTTGATGAACCATAAATATTTGTTAACTTTTCCTCCTTTTCCCAATATTTTAGCAACTATTTAAAGCAGGTCTTTCTGTGAGTAATACCAGCAGTGCAGGGCTCTGGAGGAACTTTTTTTTTGTGCAGTCTTGCAGGAAACCTGATAGCAATTCAATTAGAAAATGCAAATGAGGTCACATATTTCCCACAGGAGTGCTGAATTGCCCCAGAGGAATCTGAGCAATATTCCAGCATAACAGTAAATACTTAAGATAAAGTTTCTCACACTGTTCTCATCTGACTGGTTGTTGTAACACTTGAAAGTGTCAATGGGACCTGGGGGTATAGTTTACAAAAAAGAAATTGTTGTTTATGAAACTAATATTAGGTCTTATAGCTCACATCAGCATTTATGAAAGATAAACTTGGCTGAGCAGTATTCCAAAGCAGAACACAGACTAGGAGATGAGTGTTGCCTCTTTTTTGTTTTTCTTTTCCTAGGAAAAATGGTAGTTTTCCAGGTGTGCATTTTGGCTTAATCTAAGGATGAGTATTTAAAAATCCAAATCTTGTCTACTCAGAATTCAGAGAAGAGAGTGATCTGGGAAGGAAACTAACATCCAAGCATCCCTGAATTCCAATTCTAGTAGATACCCAGACCTCTACAGCTCCAATGAGGATAACCTAGTAATTTCTGTAATTCATATTGCAATCCCTGCTAATTAAGGGATATGGGGTACAGAAGTTACAGGCAGATAGTTTAATGTATAAAGGAACCAACCCTCTGCCTCTAGAGCCCTGGCTTTTAGTTTCATGACTTAATGGGTATGTGCCTACATTCTCTAACTGCCACATAATTCAATATAATTGGTGACCTCCAAGGAGAAATGGAGGCTTCAGGACTGCAATAGTAGCAATACATTTGAGTTTTAGATTGGCCTGCCATCCAGGTATCCCTGAGTCCTTTATAAGACAATGGTCTTGACTTCATTTTGTCATTTTCCATCTAACAAGGAGAAAGTAGTGTAGTAGATGGGATGCTGGACTCAGAAGGAACCCAGAATACTTGGGTTCGAATCTAACCTGCGATATCCACTTTCATTATGACCCTGTACAGCTATCTAACTGTATGTTCTAGGCTACTTCTTGCATCTTATCTCTTAATCAAAGATGGATTGTCATCTGCATTAATAGAAGGAGCTACCAGACCAAAAGTTCCCTAATATAATTAGTTGTGAGTGAGGTATTATTTGGCTTTGTCTCAAAGCTCCATTATAGATGAAATAATAGATCCTTTCTATAGTTTACTGTTCAGTCATTTCAGTAGTGTCTGATTCTTGATGACCTCATTTGGAGTTTTTTTGGCAAAATTATTGGAGTGGTTTGTCATTTTCTTCTCCAGCCATTTTACAAATGAGGAAACTGAGGCAAACAGATTTAAGTGACTTGCCCTCAGTCAGTTAATAAGTGTCTGAAATCACATTTGAACTCAGGAAGATGAGTCTTCCTGACTTCAAATCTGATTCTATCCACTGACCACTTAGCTCCATATACATTCACTTAGTCATCTAAGGAAAATCACCTAATTTTATCTAAAGAAAACAAAATATATATCAGGTCATCCTCAAAAAGTAGTCTCTTCAATCTCATTTCATAGAAGGAGAAGTATGGAGGGAGGTAAAGAAAACTGATGTTGGAATAAGACCTTAGGGCAGAAGTACTTAATCTTTTGTGTTCTATGGACCCCAATGGTAGTTTGGTACAATCTCTGAGTCCTTTTTCAGAATTACATTTTTAAATGCATAAAGCAAAATACATAGTATTTCAGAGGAAACCAATTATATTGAAATGCAATTATCAAAATACTTTAAAAATCAAAGTCACAGACTATGGCTATAAATTTTTTTTAAAAGCTTAGATAATGATTAATGTATTATTTTGTGTTTATGGTCAAAGGCTTTCTGTGCATCTTATGCCATCATCCAAAAACTAGCAGATTATGGACATTGGGAAAATTCCATGCTTGAACAGTGGTCTTACATTAATTTCGATTAATATGTGGTAATATAGATCAATCAATCAGATATTTGTTAAATACTACTATAAATATAAAATGTAAACTCTGAGAATAAAAACTGTTTTATTTTCCCGTTTGTACCTTGAGGACCTAGCACATAGTAGGTGCTTGATAAAAGTTTGTTGATTAATAGTATGACCCTGGGCAAGTAACTTAATTTCTTTCTGTCTCAGCTTTTTCATCTATAAAAGAGATTATAATAGCACTTTCCTCAGGATTGTTATGAGTATCCATTAAGATAACATGTAAAACATTTTATAAAATTTAAAGTATTATATAAATATTAGTTATTAATATTTATGCTATTTATTATAATCATGATGATGATTCCAGTTACATTCCACTTTGAAAGGGTTATTGCAAACATATCCAAAATTCTATACTAGAGGAATTTAAGTAAGCAGAAGGTTAGATGACTAGGTTTTTGAGGCTATCTCAGAATCATGTGTTAGTAAAGAAATTATCCAGGGAAGCAGAATAAATACATGGGATTGTAGGGGAAGAAGTACTATGCATATTCATTAACATACAATCTTGATTCATCATGCTTGAAGCATTTACTATATTTAAGTCAACAGTTTAGATATTATGCATATATGTTATTGAAATATCTTTCCTGCTAGAGAGCCTTCATAAGATGTGTGAACATCCCCACCTACTTCACTTCATGTTTGCCTAGAAGCAGCATTTTGATGCTTTTAGGATGTAGAATACTAAACAGCTCTTCAAATCGCTTGTCTAACTGAGGAAGGTTCAAAGCTTTCAGATACCTGTCCAGCAAGGTTCTGACTGCTCAGCATGCATTACTTGTGAGGATAAAAATGAAAGTACTGATGAGCCATAGAATTAGGTCTCTTCGTGGGTTCCAAAATTTTCTTGGATTTTGTTAAGAGCTTTCCAATAACTAAAAGACATAAATTACTTAATGAAGTGAACTGAACCAGTGAACAGATATCTGGTGAATCTGTCAAGACAGGTTAATTCCCCTTTCCTTTAAATCATTTAACTTATTTCATTAAGTCATTTAACATCTATTCAGCAAACATGGATTCATTAAATAAGTATTTACTAAGCACCAATTGTATACGAGTAGGGCCTATGGATAATATAGAAGATTGAAAAATTGATAATCAACATGGGCAGGCAAGAAGAAGAAGAAAGGGGGCTTTGTTCGATGGATGGTGTTGGACTTGGAGTCAGATCAAATTTCAAATCCTGCCTCAGAGACTTATTTAGCTGTGTGATTCTGGGCAAGTCACTTAACTTCTCAGAGCCTCAATGTCCTTTCTATAAAATGGGGGTATTACTAGCATTTTACCACGTAAAACACTCTGATACTTTGTAATATTATACAAATCCTAGCTTAGTAGAAGGCAGAAGGAAGTGAATATGTCACAGTGGAGAGAACTGACATCAGAATGAAGAAGACCTAGATTTAAATTCTGTTTCAGACATCTACATAACAAGTTACTTAAACTCTCTGCACTTTAGTTTCCTCACATATAAAATGAGGTAAAATGTACTCTGTAGCCTTTAAGACCCATTCTAGCTATAAATCTATGATCCTATGATAACCAGGTTAAAGTTAGAATATAAATTCATTTATACATTAATATAATGGCTTAGATCTAGTCTTGGTATATACTTTGCATCTGTTCTGTATCTATTTTTTCTCCCAAATTAGAATGTAATCTCTTTGAAGATAAGATTTTTAATTTTTTTTTCCTTTGTAACACAGTAAATGTTACATGGTAAGCACTAGATAAATGCTTGTTGATTGAAGGAAGGAGTAAAGCATTCTTTTTGCATTTTTCCTATACGTATAATGGATTTATGCTGATCTTCCTATTCAAACCCTCATTATCTCTTACCAGTACTATTATAATAATCTCTGCCTTCACTCTGTCTTCCCTCCAATCTATTCTGGATATGTTTTCAGAATAATTTTCATAAATCTCTTCCTTCAAACATTGCCAATGATTCCCCAATGACTTTTGAACAATGTCCAAGCTCTTTGAGAAGGTTCAACTAACCTTCTCAACTAACAATATAAGTCTAAAATATTTTTTAGCCTTATTTCTCATATTTTTATATATTCTATTTATAGTCAGAATGGATTCCTAGTCATTTCCCTAATTTAGTCTATTCTCTACTAGAATTCTTTGCCCCTTTTAAAAACATTTCATAGGCCTAAAAGTTCACCTCTACCCTGCCCACCTTTCCATATCCACTTATTATAAGTCTATCCATCTTTCATGGTTGAAAGCAAATATCTTTTTCATTTCAAACTTTCTTGGTCCCCCAAAACCCAATCCAGAAATTATTAATCCTTCTGCTAACCTTCCATAAGACTTCTACATCACTTAGCACTTATTATTGTTATATATTAAAGTAATGTATGCCCATGTCTTAATGTATGCCCTACTCCTACTAGATTATAAGTTTTTCTTTTCTTTTTTTAATTGGAAAGCTTTTTTAATAGCTTTTTATTTACAAGATATATGCATGGATAATTTTTCAGCATTGACAATTTCAAGACCTTTTGTTCCAACTTTTCCCCTCCTTCCCCCCACCCCTTCCCCCAGACGGCAGGTTGACCAATACATGTTAAATATGTTAAAGTATAAGTTAAATACAATATATGTATACATGTCCATACAGTTATTTTGCTGTACAAAAAGAATTGGACTTTGAAATAGTGTACAATTAGTCTGTGAAGGAAATCAAAAATGCAGGTGGACAAAAATAGAGGGATTGGGAATTCTATGTAGTGGTTCATAGTCATCTCCCAGAGTTCTTTCACTGGGTATAGTTGGTTCAATTCATTACCGTTCTATTGGAATTGATTTGGTTCATCTCATTGTTAAAGAGGGCCAAGTCCATCAGAATTGATCATCATATAGAATTGTTGTTGAAGTATATAATGATCTCCTGGTCCTGCTCATTTCATTCAGCATCAATTCATATAAGTCTCTCCAGGCCTTTCTGAAATCATCCTGCTGGTCATTTCTTACAGAACAATAATATTCCATAATATTCATATACCACAATTTATTCAGCCATTCTCCAATTGATGGACATCCACTCAGTTTCCAGTTTCTGGCCACTACAAAGAGACCTGCCACAAACATTTGGGCACATACAGGTCCCTTTCCCTTCTTTAAAATCTCTTTGGGATATAAGCTCAGTAGTAACACTGCTGGATCAAAGGATATGCACATAGACTATAAGTTTTTCAAAGGCAAGCAACATCTTAATAATTGAATCCTCTTCAGTATTTGTTTCTGGATCTTAACACATAATAGATGTTCATTAAATGTTGTTTGAATGAATGAATGAATGCTACATCTCTTCTGTCTCTCAGTTCTCCCTTATGACTCATAACACATATTGGCATAATGGTCCAGATTAGAAATTGTCTTATCTTCCACTTTGACACAGAAGAAAACTCACTTGGAAGAAAGGAAGGAAGGAGGAAAGAAAGGAAAGAAGGAAGAAAGGAAGGAAGGAGGAAAGAAAGGAAGGGAAGGAGGGAGGGAAGGAGGGAGGGAAGGAGGGAGAAAGAGAAAAGAAAAAAAAAAACTCATTGACCTGTGTAGACTTACTTTAGACTGTCTGGTAGAGTGCTACATTTCACTTAACTTGCTATGTGGCAAGTCATTTAAACTCTCTGTACTTTAGTGTCCTCATCCATAAAATGGGATAAAATGTATTCTGTAGCCTTTAAGGTCTATTCTAGCTATAAATCTATGATCCTATGATAAGCAAATTAAAGTTAGAATATAAATTCATTAATACATTAATATAATGGCTTAGATCTAGTCTTAGTATATATGTTGCATACAGGAATTGAGTTTGCTGCAGCAATAGCAATGCTATTAGACACTTAGCTATAGTGTCCAACATCTTCCCAGTTTCTCACCCATGTGCCTCTAGTTGTTCTTCAAGGAAAGGAGCTTGGGGTGGGGGAAGGCCATCACAGATAAATTCCAAATACAATTGAAATAGGATGTAAAGGAAAGATCATTGTATCGGGATGTTTCTATTCTCATTCTGACTCAGTCATTAACAAGTTGAGTAACTTTGGGCAAATTATTCCATCTCTCTAGACTTCAGTTTCTTTATCAGTCACCAGTTGCTACCTTTTTTTTGAAACAAATGATGAGTGGAATAAGACCAGATGACCTCTAAAGTCCTTATAACTCTAAATATTTGATCCTATTATCCTTCATTAAATTCTTCTTGCCTATTCCCACAGGTCCAAGTTCTGGCCCTCATATTTAAAACTCTACAGAGTTTCTCCATTCACTTCTCACTTCCTCCTACTCTTTCCCTGTCATGCCAAAGATGCTCTATCTCCTCTTCTTCTCCCACTCTTATCTTCACGCATCCTCCTCTGCTTATGTCTTGAGCTCCTTTTCTTTAGTACATTGGACCATCCCCCTTCTTTACCTTTAACTTTCTTCTCATATGAGGTCTTCTATGCACATCACACTTTCTTTCCAAGAGAAGAGAAATGAGTACAAGAAAAGGGAATGAGAAGCATTACAGTTAGTCCCTCAGATTACAATACTAATATACAAAAATTAACACATTCGAAAAATCAATTAGGAACCTATATGCAGTTAATACTTTTGAAAAAAAAAAAGGCAGTAAAGGAGGGGCAACAATGCACACTGGAATGTGTAATGGCTCTGGAATAAAAGGACCTGAGTTCAAATACTGCCTGTCACATAATCTCTACTCCTATGACCTTTGGAGAATAATTCTTTGAATCTTCATCTGTTAAAGCAGAAAACTGTGTACAAGACAGCCACTTAATTCCTGTGTAACTGATTTTCCTATGGTATTGTAATCCTAAAACAGAGGGTTTTAACCTTTTTCAAGTCATGTACCTGTTTAGTAGTCTAGTAAAACCAATGGATACCTTCTCAGAATATTTTAAGTGCATAAAATAAAGTGCATTGGATTACAAAGAATATACAGTTTTCTTTTTATAGCTTCTTATTTACAAGCTATTTGTAATTTTTCATGGTTAATTTTTCAGCATTGACTCTTGTGAAACCTTGTGTTCCATTTTTCCCTTCCTTCACCCCATCCCCTCCCCCAGATGGCAGGTAGACCAATACATGTTAAATATGTTAAATACAATATATATACACATATCCATACAGTTATTTTGCTGCACAAGAAGAATCAGATTTTGAAATAATGTACAATTAACCTGTGAAGGAAATAAAAAATGCAAGAGGGCAAAAACAGAGGAATTAGAAATGCTATATACAGTTATCTTTTTTTAAAACTGTATAGACCCCAGATTAAGTAGCCTTGCCTATTGTCACCATAGGATTCCTTCCAGTCACAAGCTCTCTGGTTACATTTGAAATATGGTTTGGTTTGCATGCAATGTCTCAGAGATTTGTATACAGCATCAATGTGAGTCTAGAATTGAGTTTCCTGCAGCAATGACAATGCTATTGGATACTTAGCTATAGTGTCCAACATCTTCCCAGTTTCTCACCTATGTGCCTCTAGTTGTACTTCAAGGTGAGGAGCTTGGGGTGGGGGATGCATTGGAAGAGTCTGAAGTCATTTTGAAATGGGAATAGAATGTAAAAAACAACTGAGACTCAGCTGCTCTCTTTCCTGCTCACTAGTGGTGCTGTTATTCTTGCATGTCAGTGGAGCTGGAGAGACTAGAGTGTCATCAGCTATCCTCTGCATGGTGCACACTCTAGTAGATTGCTGTAAGAACTGTTGTATGCAGGAATACCCATGATTTTAGGAATTTCAACTGAAGAAAAAGTCTTGTTGATCCACAGAAGGAACTAGTAATGGGCATGTAAGGCTTTGAAAAGACAGGTGTCTCAAAAAGAGGCATTATTTGACTTGCAAAATAATGTATGAGATCATTTGGCTGTCTGTGTGATAAAGAATCATGCTGTTGACAGAAAAATATCCACACCTTTTATCCCTTTCCATAAGGAGGCACTCAATGAAATTGAAAAGTGGTAAATTTAGATGAAATAAAAGGAAACAACTTTTTTATATAGCTTGAAGGCAACGCATACAGGGTCACTTTGTAGGATTTTTTTTTCATTTGTGTTTTTGAAGAGTGGCTATTTTAATGAGTGTTAATAACCTACTCACTTATGCAAGTTAAGACAGTACTGTCAGACAAATCAGGCCTGCTACAGGCATAAACTGATTGCCTTTAGGGATTAGGGGAGAAATACATTTATTTCTCCTATCAAAGAACCACACAAATTTTCTAATGTTATTGTGGGAGAGAAGATTGCTCCTCTCTCCTAATGCTCCAGGCAATAAGCAAAGCCAGCAAAGTAGGAAAACAGGCTGAAATGTCCATTCTGTCCTAAGAAAAGAAAGGGGAAAACTCCCCTAGTCTACTGGGGGGACATGCAAATGACTGGTTAGTAATGGATGTGGACAGTAGACCAGATCTTCTAAAATTATATCTAATGATAAATGACATAGTGGCTTTTAAAAATTGTCCTGAAGGTTCCAGTTGAAAAGTACACCTTGATGTTAGCTGCCTTTTATTCCCCTATAAAATGTATTCCAACTCTAGGGGCCTACTATTTCTTAATAGACTTTTTCCCTCCAACTGAGTTACTTCTGTTGTACCTGGCTAGATTTGAATTCCAGAGACAGCAAAAGGCCAAGCAAAGGAGAACTACTCCTCTGGGATGTATATGGGTGCAGAGAGGTCCTAGAATATGTCATTAGTACTTGAAGGAACCTTAAAAGATCCTTTAGTCCAACCCCCTCCCTTTCTCACTTCTTATTTTTTGGATGTGAACATTAGGCTAGAAGATCTTCAAGATCCCTTTCAGTTTCTAACCTTCTATATTTCTATAAAATCCCATCAAAGCAGTGGGAAACTATCCAATTAAGTCTATGCCTCTAAATGACAATTGGTTTGCTCAGTCAGAAGTTAGTAAAGATATATAGATAGAGATAGAGATTTATATCTATCTCTATATATCTATATCTATATATACACACACGCACATGTTTTAAGTAGATAGAAAGAACAGATACCAGTGAAATCATTTTTCTGGCAAGGTGTAGAACAAATGAGAAAAAAAAAAAAAACAGGCATGGGGAGGGTAGTTGATTGAATTTTTCACTCTGCAGCCCTTTGGCTTGTCATTGTGTAGACACAGGGAAAATTGCCTATTATAGCTTTAAAAATGGAGGAAGGGGTTGGCTTACCAGTGTGAGATGGGGCAGTGGGTGTGTGCTCCAAGAAAATCCATAGTCCTTGTGTCTTGCTTATGGTTCTATCCCATGTGCTGCAATTAGAGCTTTCTTTCATGAATCACTTGTCAAATCAGCAGCTGCCCAGCAAAAACACAGAAATTTTGCACAATCAATATGAGCTGTCTGTCAAAACAGTGTTTACCTGAATGAAGCTTTTAAATGATCTACTGAGTAATTTGGCTGCTGAAGAAACTGGGACTCTTTTTTTATCGACTCTTACATGTAATGGCTTTGCATGAAGGTAACCAAGCAGATAGATCTTTAGGGGATTGGAGTTCATGCCAGCAAGTGCTGCATTAATCCAGTTAACCAAATCAAGGGGAGTCTCACTAATTGGACATAACTCCTATCTGATTTTAGATACCAATGTTTGTTTCCCTTTTTAATACCATTTAGCAAAAGTGACACTAGGAAAAAAAAAAGGATTTTAGGAAAAAAAGGCTAAGAGCTATGAATAGAAAAGATAACCCAAAGGAAATTGGCATTGATCTTACTCATCAAAAACTAGGAGTAATAATAATAATCTTCAGTATAAAATTTTAAAGCAGGAAGGAACCTTGGAGGTCATTTAGTACTTCTTCCTCCTTCTACAGACAAGGTGATGAAGGCCCAGAGAGAAGAAGGAAGGAAAAAAATGGCTTTCATTTGCATAATTCTTTATACTTTTCAAAACATATTCATATATCTTACGTTTGTCTTGACACAAATCCTATGAATTAAGAAGAGATGGCATTAGCACCTCTATTTTACATGTGAGGAAATTGAACCCTCAAAAGTCTAAATTATTTTTTAAAAGAGCTTAGTAAACACTTATTTTGAGCCTAGAAGTGTGCTAAATCTTAGATACAAAATCAAAAGTATACACATTTGTATATTTTTATATATTTAAACTATTAAAGCTTAAAAATGCATTAAGACTTTTCAAACACGCTATGTATATAGATATATACCCACTCACACAATATATATACAAAGGTTATATTGCAAAGGGAGGGGAGAGAAATCAGTAAATGTCTAGTCTAAGATCAAACTTAATTAATGGCAAGGCTAGAACTAGACCCTAGATCTTCTGCTATACCACATACATGTAAGCTATGGATTTCCTTTCTTCTCTCTGGATTGTATAACATTTTGTTGTTCAGTCATTTCAGTCATGTCCCTATTTGGGGTTTTCTTCACATGGATACTGGAATGGTTTTCCATTTCCTTCTCCTGCTTATTTTATAGGTGAGAAACATGGGGTTAAGTGACTTGCCCCGGATCACATAGCTATTAAGTGCTTCAGGTCAAATTTGAACTTGTCTTCTTGAATCCAGACATGCTACTCATTGTGCTACCTAGCTGTATAGAATTTGGTGATTGCTTTTAGTAAGTTTTAATTTTGGCCACAACTACAATTTAAAAAAAAAAAAAAAGAACATGGATGTAAAGTTGGATTCAAGTTGTATTTCTGACATTTCTATGTGACATTGGACAAATTTCCTAACCTCTCTGGGCCTCAATTCCTTCCTCTCTAGTTAGGAATAATAATACTTATACCATCTACCACACAAGGCTGAAGAAAATACTTTGTAAACTTTAAATCATTATACAAATGTGAGTTACCATTAATTATCATTACAGCAAAACAGGCAACCTGAAACTCATCATTAATAGCTTTACTATCTTTCCCCTCTATCTTTGAAAGTATCAATACTGTGCTAGAATTTAGGATACCTATATTCTAATGTCTGCTTTGCCACAAGCTTGATGTGTAACCTAACCAGTCTCTATGTCTCAATTTTCTGATATGCGCTTTATCCCTTCTTGGATTATGAATCAAATAAATAGTATATATAAAGTTCTTTCTTTATACATCTTGATGTGTTATATACATGTTAGCTATTGTCATATGCTTTATTTTTGTGTGTATATGGGGTAATCCCCCAACAGACTGCTAGCTCCTCATAAATAGGAATTTTTTGTTTGTCTCTATATCTCTAAAACTTAGCACAGTGCCTTACAGATAGTAGGCAGTTAATAAATATTTATTAAATTGAATCAAACCTCTCTAAAATGGGTTGCTTGGATTAAAATACCTCTCAGCTTTCTCTTAAGACTAAGAGCTCTTGAATCTGGGTATGCACATGATTCCTTCTTGCAAAAGTGTGTAAAGGCCTTAGGTTACTACCAAATCCTCTGAAAAAAACATATCTTCACTGACTTTCCTCCAGGTCTGGAAATATTGTAATGCCAGAGAAATTGGGGCAAGATAGAGATTAGAGATTATTTAATATTTTATTTGACAGGGAGAGATTTTCTGGGACCAAATGGATCCATGGTTTGGTCCCAGGGCTGAATGAGACTATCCTCTCCAAGAATCCACCAAACACTCTGTATACACATGGCTCAGACACAGGAGGTAGACTGAGGCAGGGGCAGAGTCAGGATGCTGAGAGCAGAAACAGAATTCTGACAGGGTGGGGTGAGCCACTGAAAATGGGGATGACATAATGGGGGGAGGCACCCCAGAGATGGGGAGAGGCATCTTGATAATACAGTATCTCATATTCTAATAGCTTGGGATGGGGAGAGGCATTCGGAAATTCTAAAATATAAGATCTTTTATCCTTATCAAATATTCTGATTAAGAGGGAGGGGTGGTTTTGCAGGATTGAGCAGAACAATTATAAAGGAAGGAAGAACAATTAGGGAAAATGAGTCAGCACAATTTAGGGAAACGGAGTCAGGATAATTAGGGAGTCAGGATAATAAAAGAAAACCGTGGCCCAACTACTTCCTTCAAAACTCAAATTAAGTCCCACCTTCTGCAAAAAAGTATTTTCTAGTCATCCTTAATTTTAGGGCCTTCCCTTTGAAGTTAGTTCCAATTCATCCTATACAGAATATATATCCCATTTATACATAATTGTTTACATATTGCTTCCTCCTTAGACTGTGAACTTCTTAAAGGCAAGGACTTTCAGGAGAGTGAGACCTTTGTTTCCCCAGTGTCTCTCACATACAAAGAATTTAATAAATGCTACTTGATTTTCCAGTTATCCAGTTATAATAAAAGTAATTATTATCCTTAGAATCCTGCTATTGTCTCTCTTCAGATGATAGAAGTCCCTGAATAATATCTAAAGGAACTTCTTAATCTATATTCTTCAGCTAGTGGCATAATGCATAAAATCTCTAATTGGGAAGCCTGCTTACTAGCTATGTGACCCTTAACTTCTCTTAGAATCAGTTTCTTCATCTCTAGAATGGGAATAATAGCACCTACTACATAGTTTGGTGGTGAGAATCAATGAGATAATATATTAATGTACTTTATAAATCTTAAAATCTTAAATAGTTATTATTAATATTATTATTCAGTCAACTAATATTTGTTAAGCAAGTGCTAGGAATACAAATAAAAGTAGGAAGAAAGAGTTTTTGCCCTCAAGGAGTTTACATTATAATAAAGAAAAACCTTGGTAAAGATCTGGAGAAACCTATAGACTAATGAGCCTGGGATCCACATTCAAAAGAGGATCTTGAAGGAGCTTTCCATTCAGAGGAAGAGGTCCTATGAGTGGGAAATTAATTCTGTTATGCTCATTCCAGTTCTAGGATAAGACATCAAGATTACAAGTTGAGAGTTGGTAAAAGAAGTTTCAAGTTTAGCTGGGAGAGAAATAAATCTTTTTCTTGATCATACCCAAATATCTTGAACTTCAGGATAAATGATTTCTCCAGCCTCGATAAATGTCCTTTTTCGCTTTAACTGTGTAATAATGTGGAAATAAATTGGATAAAGAAAAACTTTGAAAGTGACATTTAAGAAAGAGACATTAAAATATTGTGATGCTGTTATCCTTTGAGTTGGTGACACTTCTATTAAATCTAGATTTAAGTCAAATTTCACTCATTTCAGAATTACTTAATAATGCTTAAATAATCCAGGTAGAAAATGAACTGGCTTCTCATCCTGAATCAAATCTCTTGGCTGAGAGTTGGAGAAGAGGGAGGAATCTTTGTTGCTATCTCTATAAAAAAGACATAATTTTAAATGATCAACATTATTATTCCCCTAGGTTATAGGAAGCATAATAGTCATGAAAAACATTCCTTTATGATCAGAAAGTTAGGAGAGTTCAATTAAAATAATGTATTGCTGGATAATATTTGCTAAAAACAAAGAGTTAATCATGGAGGCAATAGTTTCCCTATTGCCTCATTTTAATGTTGTTATAGTGATGTGAACTCTAAATCAGTTTATTCTCTGGAATTAATTGCTAAAATGAGCTAATCCTGTTCCTATTGTCAATCATACGCAAAAGGGTCAGCTTTCCTAGATAGTCTTATAGTTGAGTCATAATGTGAATTTTATCAATCATAATTGCATATAAAAGAAACTCAGTTTTTCCAGGCTGTCTTGTTAGGATTTTTAAGATTCCTTACACATCCTTGTCACTCCTAGATCCAGCTTTATTTCCCCCTCCTCTCTCTCAGCTATAAAAAGTCATGTCTCCTCAAAAGCAAGTTGCTTAATCACCTGACTCTGCCTTGCTTAGTCGTGATTAAGTCTATGAGCTATTTCATATAATAAATCGCAAACCTTTGTAACCTGTGATGGATGTCTATGTCATGGCTGTTCTATGTCACTAACCATTGTACTTTCCCAAATCTATTTCATATTTTTACTTTATCAGGTGCTTTTATTTTCACTTCAAAAGGATGATAGTTTCCAAGCTGGAAGATACCTTATAGGTCATTGAGTTCAACTCACTCAATTGACAGATGAGGAAAGTAAAGTCCAGATTAAGTGACTTTTTGAAGATAATATAGCTAGTAAGTGTGTGAGACAGAATTCAAAGCAGTTTTCCTGACTCCAAATCCACTGCCTATACTATATACCACACTGTCTCTGTAATAGAGAAAGCACTAACCTTGAATCACACAACATGTGTTCAAAATCCTGCTGTTACTACCTTTCTGATGTTGGACAAGTGATTTAACATCTTTCAACCTCAATTCCTTCATTTGTAAAATGAGACAGTGGGACTAGATGTTCTCTAAGGCCCCTTCCAGGTCAGGATCTATAATCCTATAGGACTTTCCTACATTCAAAGGAACTTAAGACCAATCTGTCTAGAAAGGCCATGCTGGGAGATTATGTGCCAACAATATGAACAATCTGGTCCATGCTTTGTCTACAACCTTGGTGCTAGATGTGACCTTAGAACTGAACTCTTTGGAATACTTAGAATCACAATATTTGAAAATTCAAGGACAATTTCAGAAAAGAAAAGAAAAATAGTAATATTTGCTATAGTTGAGCAAATCCCCATATGCCACTTAGAAAGAAATGTAACTGAAAATCTCCTCTCAGGTTAGACTCTCATTCAAACTTTTCCCCCCATCTCCCTGCTAAAGAGTTCTAGGAGGTTGCATGCTTGCCAAAACTGACAATTTTTCTTACTAATTGACTCTAATGTGAACTGTTCTGTGCAGCCTCACTGCTAACGAATAGGGATGGGGGCAGGGAGAGGAGGAAGTAATGAATTTTGGCTTACCTAGCTGATTTAATTTTTAAAATGTTTTATAGGATAATTGTATTATTTCTGTAAGTGAAAAGATAATTTTGTTTAATGAGTTTCTAACCAAACATAACATTCTTGACTGTCTATAGCCAGATTTGATAAAGGTGCAAATTTTAGGATTCCTTTGTTTACCTTAATCCCTAGAGATAGTCAAACAAACAGCTTGATTTGCCACTTCAAATAGTCTAGCACAAATGGTTTAACCAAGAGATGTTTGTATTGAGAATTAATAAATTATGCTTATGGAGCTGGCTCTGTGTATAAGTCATTCAATCAGGAAGCATTTAGTAAGTGCCTAATATGTGTCAAACTCTGTACTCAGCACTGGGTATACAAAGAAAGACAAAAAATAGTCTCTGTTCTAAAGGACCTCACAGTCTAAAGGGGGAGACAATATGAAAACAACTCTGTAGGAACAAGATATGTACAGGATAAAATGGAGATTATCAACAGAGAGAAAGCCCAGGCATTCAAGAAGATGAAAAAGTTTCTCATGGAAAAAGGGATTTTAGCTGGTACTTAAAGGAAGGCAGGAAGCAGAGAATTCTTGGCATGGGGGACAGCCAATAAAAATACCCAGAATCAAGAGATGGAGTATGTTGTATGAGCAACAGATAAGAGGCTCTAGATTGCCAAAATTTTGGTCAGGATTAAGGTATAAGAAGACTGAAAAGATGGGTGAAGAAAACAGGTTATAGAGGTTGAAAAGAAAATAGAATGAAAGAAAGAGACAGAGAAAGACAAGGACAGACAGATGGAGACAGAAAGACACACAAACATAAGAGACAGAGAGAATATGAATACCATTCCCTTTTTTTTTTTTTAAGTGAGTTGTTTCTAAAGTTCCATTGTGTTGTTCACTGGTGCCTTATCTAGAGAAACAATAATGTTGTTGTTCTTCCCCTAGAAATATTGCTCACATTGGGTCATTTTCCTCAAGTTATGTTAGTATTTTGTTTCTGTTATTGTTGTAGGCGGGGAGGGGGGAGGAGGGAAGAGGGCAGATAGTTGATAGGGAGGAGAGAATTTGACAGAGAACATTTATTATTAGTAATTTGAATCTTAAGGTTCACTGGAAACAATGTGAAACTGCCTTATATTTTTGTGGCTACAAACCAGTATTCCCAAAAGAGTTTTGGTGGCCACCGAGGAAGCACCTTTCCCTAACTTATTACATTGCTCTATACCTCTGTTCCAACACACTAGTTTTATCCCTCCAGCTGTTTTTTTATAGTTGAAGTTAGAGCATTTTCCCTTGCTCTCCTTTCTCAGCATTTTAGCTCAGCATTTTGGAGGGAGAGTTTAACAAAATCAGAAATATTAAAGAATCCATTCTTTTTTTTTTTTTTGCCAGAGATAAATGAGCAAATGATACTATTTTTTCAGTAAAACTTTCATTAGGATATTTCAGATGATTTTCTTATCAGAGATCAAAAAGTGAGAAACACAGTAGTGCATTTTGGGAAAATGACAGATCATTCATGTCAGAAGCAAATCCTCAATGTAAGCAAAAATAGAGTAAGTGCCTTTGAGAAGGGATTCATGCAAATGTTTATTTAGAATGGCTCACATGTTTTGTTTGTTAAAGAACTTAGAGATTTGGGGGGTTATTTTATTTTTTGTTTGTTAAATATCATTTTCTGCTGTCCTTCCTTAGCTACCATGGAAACCATCTAGAATACTGCAGACAATACCCTAGTTAAATATTTTAAATATACATGCTGGCAGGCAAGCAAAATGTGCCATTTTTCAAATGTATATTGAAGGGATGTAGGAGGGTGGGGTGGGGAGGATGGCAAAGCTACCTTTATAGATTTCAATGCTTATTTTATTTTATTTTTAACAAATCTAATTATCACCAGTAAAAAGCAAGACTAAGATTGACATTTTGAGAAAAGCAGCTTTATTTCTTTATGGAAACATGTTTAACCCAAAGCTATATGAGAACGATGAAAACAATGAGTCTGACAAATCAGAGGAATGCAGGCGAGTCATAAATAACATTGATATTTTGGAAATAAATCTGATTCGCCCTCATGCCCAATATGGGCAATGTTTTTTCACAAAGCAAGAATTGTGCGTTATTGTGCGGAGTAGGAAATGTTTCATTTTGAGGACAGATCTCTATAAAATCAATAATATTTGCAGACTCTACCCTAAGAGATGATATTATTTGTACTTCTGGGATTGGTTGATTATTTACCTAAACATTAATGTGATCCAAAATGCTCAGCAAAGCAGTAACACAAAATATGATATTATATTATGTAAATGGGCTTGTGATATGCTCTGCTGGATAATAACTTCCAGATGTCTCTGTAGCCAGGGGCTGAGTGATATCAAAAACAGGTTGGATAAAAGGGGAGAGACTCCAGCTGGATGAACTGGTTACTGGTAAGCATAGCGGAAGGTGAACACTGATTTTATTCCCACACACTGACGGTATTTGTGCTCTGGTCTAAAGACTTTAATAAAGAGCTTTGATCATTCTCCGTCCTCTCCCTATCCCCTCCAGGATTGTTCATCTTAAGGAACTATTTTCTTTCTTTCTTTTTTATAAACATGCATTGATTTAAAAAATCAGATAGCAAACTCTCCACTTCAATTCAGATAATTACTCATAAAATAAATTAGGTAGATAAAACAAGGTGTCTTTGTAAATGACCGGACCTGTGATTATTTCTTTGTGGAGGAAATAGGGTGTGCTGTTCGCAAAACTGTTTAACATGTAGGGTGCTTGTGTACATTAATTTGCTTGACGATTAGTAACATCATCAGCTTTATTTCCTGTGCTCTTCTTGTCTCTAACCTGCTTTGCCAATAGTCCAAAGCCTTCCTGATTAGGAAAGCTTTGCTTAGCTAATGTGGTAGCATCAAGGAAGTAGAAAGTTTAAAACCTTTTTGTAACATCGGAAGGGTCACAGTTTCTTTCTTCACTGTTATCTTCAGTCCCAAAGACTATTGTCAGAAACATAAAACCTGTATTGATGCATATTTCTTTGAAATACTGGAGGTCTCTGTACTCCAAAAGATTACTTGTCTCATAAGGACACCAATTAATGGGATCATAGATCTAGTGGTGGAAGACATGCCAGAAGTCATTTAATCCAGCCTCCCCATTTTATAGATGAAGAAATTGAGGAACAAGCATGTGAAATGATTGCCCCAAATCATATAATTAGTATTCATTGGAGTTAGAATTTGGCCTCAGGTCTCTCTTAACTCTAGAATCTGTGTTCTTCCTATAGTACTATAGTATAAGGTACTCTGTGCCTTAGGGAATGATTTAATAAGTTGCTGCCCTCTTCCCCAAAAATAAATCATCACCTATTGGCCAACTTTTTAAACGACAAAACTCTCAAACTTAGCCAGAACTACCACAGCAGAGCCACGGTCCTTCACCACACCTAGAAGTCCAGCTTAGTAGGATCTGCTAGAGATGGGGCTTTGTGACATTGTGACATTGCCTAAAGGGAAGGTAATTCCTGCTCTAATTTTTCTTTTTCTTCGGTGACCTACGCATTCACACACACAAAAACACACAAATACACACACACATACACACAACACAAATCCCATCTGGAATGATCACTGCTCATAAAAGTTTTAGGATTCTTCTTGAAAACATTTTCCATCCTTGATTTCACTTTCATAAAATTCATCTCCCATCTCATGTCGTTTGCTGCAGTGGACAAGATGTTGGACTTGGAATCAGATCTGAGTTCAAATTCTGGAACAAGTATGATCCAGAGCAAGTTAATTAACCTTTCTTTACTTCAGTTTCCTTATCTATAAAATCAAGGTAATAATAGCACCAGCCTCACAGGGTTGTTGTGAGAACCAAATGATATAATTCATGTGAAGTTTAGCCAGTTTTCTCATCTTTGAAATCAGCACTTACCTCACAGGGTTCTTGTAAGGATCAAATGATAAAACTGATGTAAAATGCTTTGCAAACAGTAGGGCTCTATGCAATTTTAAATATTATCTATCTCACATAGTGTGCTGTCATGAGCCACTGTTAAACTTTGACACATCCTGGCAGCATCTTATTGACTAGACTCTTTGTGGTCCCCATTGAGGTTTTGTTTGTTTGTTTTGGCAAAGATACGAAGTGGTTTGCCGATTCCTTCTCTGGCTCATTTTATATATGAGGAAACTGAGGTAAACGAGGGTTAAATGACTTGCCTAGGGTCATGCAAGTGGTATCTGAGGCTGGATTTGAACTCAAGTCCTTCTGACTACAGAATAGGCACTATATCCACTATACCTCCTAGCTGCTCTGTAAGCAGTGTAACCCTAAACAATTCACTTATCCCTTAATCCTCCAGGCTATATTTTTAAGACTATAAATTCCAGAGCAATGGCAGATCCACATTGACTGGGAGATGGAGTTTCTACCTTGGCAATTCCCTACCCCAATTAACTCATTAGTCAGTCAGTCAATCATAGATGCATTTATATTGACTAGTGTGTGGAGAAGAGAAATCACAAATACCATTTGCCGCACATTTTTTATTTAACTTTCTTTATTGAATTGCTCTGATTTCATACTGCCTGATCTGGAACTCATAAAACCAGTCTAAGAGCCCATTTCCTTCTTACCCAAAGTTGTTTGATGCTAGTTACTAAAGTATCTCGTATTATCAGTTTATGCAAATTAAAACTGCAGGCTGTTCCATGTCTCAACAAGTTTTTGTCTTTTAGCCTTCTAAGTTCTAATGATTATACTGCCAATCATGAAAAATGATAGATTTCACTTGGGACTATCCTGAAGAATGACTTTCTGCAATAGTGAAAGCTGATGATCCTTTTGGAAGAGGTGGGGGGTGTAGTGCCGAGTGCAGAACAGATTCCTTGAAGCTGACACAGATTAACATCAACTCACTTTGATTAGGAATAGGTTTAACGGAAAGCAGATAGAACATTGCTGGTTTGCAATTCCCAAGAGAAGTCCCTTGAAGAAGTCTCCAGAAATTACATGTATTGAGTCACTCAAGTTAATACTCATGTTGCCTTCTTAAACCATAGTGAATTTCAGATCCAGAGTGCAATAGAAATTGTGCTGGATTTAAAGCAAGAGGACCCAGGTTCAAATATTAGTTTTGTGACTTTAAGAAGATGACTTAAACTCATCATTTATTAAATGAAAAAGTTGGACTAAATCATCTCGATGATTCTTTCGAGTTCTACATCTATGAAAGGGGTCAGCATGATTTCTTCCATCTTCAAATGTAAAGATTAATGATCCATCCTAAGAACTAATAGAGAGCTTATTGGCTCTATCTTATGAATGGATGGATTTTTTTTAAGCTAGCTAGGTAGTGTCATAGCACACAGAGCAAACCCTAGAGTCAGAAAAACTCAACTTTCTGAGTCCAAATCTGACCTCAGACAATTACTAGCTTGGGCAAGTGACTTAACCCTGTTTGACTCAGTTTCCTCTTATACAAAATGAGTTGGAAAAGGTAATGGCAAATCACTCTAGTATCTTTGCAGAGAAAACCTCAAATTACAACTCGAAGAGGTAACTGAAAAATAATTGAATAGTATTTCTGCCTGGTACATGTCACCTGGAATTAAAGAACTTTAGATCCAGAAGCAATTTTTAAGGAATCATAGACGTCTTCTCCCCACTATGCAGAATAGATATTACTTTCATTTGTCCTAAACTTGCCTTCATTAGGTAGTATAGTAGAATAGGTAGAGAGAGGTTTGACCTTAACGTCAGGAAGACCTGGCTTCAAGGTCCATGTTAGCTATGTGAATGTCAACAAGTCACAGCCTTTTACTTCCTTTAAATCAATCTTTATGGACAGGCAAATGACATTATGGATAGAGCACCAGCCCTGAAGTCAGGAGGACCTGAGTTCAAATCTAGCCATTTAACACTGCCTAGCTATGTGACCCTGGGCAAGTCACCACACCACAAGTGCCTCAATGCAAAATTAAAAAAAAAAAAGAAAAAAAGTTGGTCTCTAAGTCTGGTACAGTAGACATAACATTAGTTTTAGAGTGAGAGGACATGGATTCAAATCACATGCATTTAATTATCTGCATGATCTTTAGTTAGGAACCAGAGTTCCTAGTATTCTCTATTTTTCAGTTCCCTTATCGATAAAGTGATAATGATAGACTGGATCACGTCTTAGTTCTCTTCAAGTTCTAAAATTTATCGTCATGATAACTCACAAATGAATTTCTAATTTACATCCAGAAATCTGGGGCAGCTAGATGGTACAGTGGATAGAGTGCCAGGCATTGGCTCACAAAGCCTTGAGATCAAATCCAGCTTTAGACACTTACTAGCACTGTGAATCTACCCTAGCACTGTGAATCTACCCTACTCATTTAATTCATCTATAAAATAGGAGTAATAATAGCACCTACTTTCCAGGATTCTAGTGAGAATCAAATGAGATAATGATTATAAAGTCTTTAGCATAGTGCCTGGCACATATAAGTGTTATATAAATATTATTTGTTTGTTTATTATTATTTATTTATAATTAGTTTCTTATTATTTTATTTTAATAATGATATTCTTAATTATAATTAAATAATTATTCATATTATTATGAGGATCACATGAGGTAATATTTGTAAATGCACAGAGCCTGACAGGTGCTAGCTAGTAGTAATGGTGGTGGTGGTTGTGGTGATGGTGGTGATGATGCTAAGAGTAGTGTTGTACTAGTAGTAATGGTAGTGGTGGTGGTATTGGTGGTAATAGAAGGAGTGTCCATAATGGGATTATTAAATTAATAAATAAATACATTTATTATATATTATTATTAATAATAAAAATCACAATTCTAGAATAACATCAGCAACAAAAACTTCATCTTTTATCTAAGGGCTTGCTCTTAGTTTCTTCAAGCCCTAAAGATGACAGGGTTTTCAATAGATAGAGCACTGGTTTTGGAATCAGAAAAACGAATTCTTTCCCCATCTCAGCCATTTACTACTTTTATGACTTGGGCATTTTACCTTTATCAGGATCTCAGTTCCTCATCTGTAAAATGAGCAGGTTGAGCTAGATAGTTTCTAAAGTCTTACTATCTTTAAATGGATGATCCCATGACCTTTCTAGCAAAATGCCTTTTGCTTTTTTAAAATTATGCTGCTTCTTCTCTAGTCTTGTGCATTTAGTAGATGTTGTGACCACCAAACTGCAGAAATTAGTCACCTGCTCACCCTCCATAATCTTTTATCTAAGGGGGTCAAACAAAATTTCCCCATAGAATGCCATTCTATTTTCTCCAGCTTTAGTGGGAGATCCCAGATTGTTTACAATTCTTGCTTAAGTGTCATGATTAATATTTTATGGGTCAATCGCTTTACTTTATGATATATTAACAGGTGATCATACATGTATGCATAATATAAATTTATAATGGATCTAATTATTCTAGTAATGGGGGGAAAAGTTTAGTTACCTCTTCTTTCTAACACTCTTCTTTCTTTTTTTTGAGAAAGGAAGATAATTTAAAACCTGCCTCAGGTCAGTTTTACATTATTCATTCCTTACTTATGAATGATGATGGAAGAGAAATGTCTGAGCTTTCCCCTAATATTGAGTAGTCTCTGCCGACTTCACCTAAAAGTCATACTCAATTACATTCATAATCATACACACAGAACAGTCTCCCATTACATGCAGAGCAAGACCTAGGAAAGGAACATAGTTGCTCTGGTTAAAATAAAATAAAATAAAATAAAACAGTATGTCTAATAAGGAGTGGGATGATGGTAAAAGAGCTTAGGAAGTGTACAGAGAAATCAGTTTCTGGTTAGGCAATGAGGAACCTCATAGTAGAAAAAATATGAGTGAAGCAGCTGTTCTTTGAATTCTGAAACTGATCCTTTCCAGTAAAAGAGAAAGATGGACATTTGGTTGGGGGTAGCAACTGATTCAGTCCAGTAGCCTTCATTTCACTAATCATTTATCTTCTGAAATTGTTGGTGCCAATGTTAAAGTGTTACTAAATGGGAAGAATTTCTTATCTTGTTACTAGTATGTAGCTGGGACCAAGTTCTACCACCAAGGGAGTACAGGAAGCCACAAGCTGTGTGTGTCTTATCGGTAATGCAGGCAACTCGAGGATAATTAAAGAACATCTACTAGGGGAGAAAGTCATCACCTTATAGTATTATAAGCATAACTTATCCAACACTGAGTACAATTGATTAAGACCCAGTGGGGAGAGAGGCCCTGAAGTGAGAAACTCTGTTTAAAGAGACTTTTAAGAATGGGGAAAATTCAATATGTAGATTTTTTTTTTTCTTGACTATACTTATTGGTTATAAGAAAAAAAAATTAGGAGAGGAGGTAGAAAATTGAGGGAAGAAAAGAGTAAGGATGATACAAAAAAATGATAAGAGCATCAAAGAAGCATTTTTTAAGTGCACAAAACAGAAGAAGGTTCAAAGGGAAACTCAGACAAAAGACAGCTTTAGAACTAAAGTGGTCAATGTATTACATCTTTTTTTTTTAAAAATGTACATAATAGAGATGTGCAGTTTTATAGACAATCCTCTTTTTCTATTCTTTGTATTTGGAAATGCTTATATTTGTTGATGTTTGTCAAGTTCAGAATAACAAAAAGTAAAATTATATTTTTTAAAAATCCTTTTTAAGAGTTGGGGTAAATGAAAACCTCTTTTCTGGATCCATTATCCCTTCTCTCCCAATTGGAAAATTATTAGAATGTAAGCTCTTTGAGGGTAGTGATTATCTCACATTTATATTTATATCCCTGGACCTCAGCGTAATACTTGACACATAGTAGACACTTATCAAACACTTTATAATTGATTAAAAATCTTACCTATCTTAGGCTATGGTAGGGTTCATAAAAATCAAAGGATGTCATAGGAGGCACTTAGATGTGCTTAGATTGTTGGACTTAGAGTCAGAAAGACCTGAGTTCAAATTGTGCTTTAGATACATATTAGCAGTGTGACACTGAGCAAGTCACAATTCTTTCACATTTAGTTTCCTTATCATAGACTATATTAATAGAATCAAGTGAAATGGCATACACAAAGAACTTTGCAAACTTTAATAAACTATATAGTAGCTAGTTATTGTTATTATCATCACCATTCTTATTGTCAATGATGGGAAAGAACTTAGAGCTTTGCTCCTCATTTTACTAATTCTGAGAAGGTAAAATGTCTAAGGACATGTAGCATATTGGTACCAGAAACAAAACTAGGATTGAAAATTGGGTTGATATTAAATATGTCATTAATTTCAATATCCATAAAAGTTTTTTTTATTCTTATTAAAATATTGCACAAAGTCCCCATCAGAATATACAAACAGGTTCCCCATTGTAATTGTATTCAGTTGGGCTACATGCAGCCATCTTAGATATCTCAATGGTAGATTATAGTAGGCCAGACTTTGGTTACACCTCATGTTATAAATCTTCTTCTTTGTGATCTGGACCTATTGCTGGATTTTACTTTCTACCATTCTCTTCTATTCTTCTTACAGTCAAACCATATAATTCCCTCTACCCTATATAATTGGAACTTAGTTCAGAGATCTGTGTATGCTGGCAATCTGATACTCCAAATCTGGATATAGCTTATTTGTAACTCCCCTTCAGAACCACTGTCATGGCGAGATTTTATAAATCCAGATCCATATCTCTCTTCTTTCTTTTCAATATCAGAGAATATTTTCCCTCCAATATTCTAACTAGTTCCATAAAGTCCCCTCACTTCTACACCAACATTGCTTCATACCTGTTCATGTATCCATTTATATTATTTATGGTAGATACTTTCCTCCTTTATCTGAGCTGTGGCAAATTTGGGAATTAAAAATGTGCTACAAAATGAAGGTTAGTGAGCACTGCCCTACAAATAATGATAGCCACAGGACAAACCCTTCAGATTGGTATTCAAAATCCTCAATTGGACCTATTCAACATAGTCACTCTTATCTCTCATTACTTTTTTTTCACAAATTAAGACCAAAAGAATGCTTGTTGACTGTAGATTTTAAGCAAAGTCAGTATAATGTAGGTAGGGGGAAAGTATTGTGAAGCTGATACTTCCTTCTCTACCTTAGGAATAATTCCACCATTTGGAAAAACATACTCTCTGCCTCTCCCTCTCTCCTTCTCTCCTTTCCCTCTCTCTCTTTTCTATCAAGATTAGCAACATTGTACTTATATTCTTTATTATACTATCACCCTTGTTTATGTCAACAGACTTTTGTAACAGGTTATACTTCCTATGTGTTTTGTTGTTTTTTTAAATAACATTTTATTGATTTTTTTATATAATCATAATTTTCCCTAGGAACCTTTCCTTTCACCCTCCTAGGAAGCCATCGCACAAAACAAATAGTATATTAAAGGGGTTAAGGAGGGTGTAATGGGAATCAGTACAGCTGATCGATATAATGAAAAGTCCAAAGACATGTGCAATATGCAACACCTATGGACCACTCACCTCTTCAAGGGGTGAGTTGAGAGTGTCCTCTAATTTCTCTTCTTTCTCAGTGTGTAGTTTATTATTGATTGATTACACTTTAGGAATCTACTATATTGGAGTTCAGTTTTAGATCAGCTGTGTGACATTTGGAGAAGCAGTAAGTTTCCTCCATATCATGATGTTGTCTGAGCTACTTTAGGAAAGTTACATGAAAATATCTTACCTTTCAAAGCATATGGCTTCTCTGGTAATAAACCATAGTATATTCTTGACACAAATATCCTACTTGACACAAATATTCTATTTCGCCCTGATCTTTGCTTCCAGCCATCAATCATCTCTTTTTGTCCACTTACTCCATTCCTTTTTATGTATCTTTAAAATGACATTTTAGAGACCAGCAGAGAGAGAAAACAAATGACATTGGGCCCAAGGAAACCTATCTGGTATGATGAGCCCTGTTGCCAGATTTTATCATTGAATTTGGAAGCCTTTATATGCTAATCCTATAAAACTGAATTCTAGAACTATACCAACTCTCTCTGTAAGTCTGAAAAACAGCTCAGCAAGGAGTGACAGATATCTCTTTTCCTGTTTGCATTGAACAAACTTTCTAAAAAGATCAGATGATATTTTTTCTGAGTTATCTGCCCCAGTTATTGTTTTCTTAATTTTGAAAAACTTATTCAGAATTATAGAGTCAGTACATTGAAGGATTGTTTTTTGTTAAATGTAAAGGTTACACACAAATTATTAGCTGTCATTTGCTTATTTTCCATAAAATTCTGAGCATAGTAATCCAGTGAGGGGAAATCAGCAGGTGTCGTCTGTTGAAAAATATTTTAAAGAGAAAACTGTAAGCATTATTTATAATTAGTGTAATTAGCTTCAGTGTTTATATTGCTTTTCCTGAACAGGCCCAAGATTGTTCCATGTTCAAAGGAATATGATAGTTTTAAAGGGATATTTGTTAATTGTTGACATTCTTTTTTCTGCTCTTCCAGAGAAGTTGGTGCATATTTTAGGCAGAAGACTGAGCAGGTCTGGCATTTATTTTCACCAGATTTTGTTATTACATTTGTCTCACAGCTTTAAAATAGTAGCAAATATGTGCAATTTATTTAAACAACACAAGAGAAATTAATGCCATGAAAATTCATCTTTAGCAAATGAAGATAAAGCAGCTCTTTCCTTTTTATGCACTTATATTAAGGCCTTCCTAAGATTCTGAGGAGGAGCTCTCCAGCTTGTAGGTGCTACTACAGATTCACACTATCAGGAGAGACCAATTATGTCATCCCTGCCACATCACTTGCTGACAGATAATTTATAAAAGTAAAGAAAGCTGGTCTTTTGATTGCTGCTGAGACTATTCAGCTAATTCTGAAGCTTTGGGATTTGTACTAATTCCAGGGTCATTTTTTAGTTCAGACTCATTCTGCTGTATAAATTCCACAAAGCAAGAATTGTTTGGCTCTAATCTAAGAATCATCCTCTCAGTGACCCATTTATACAATAAAAATTAACCCACAATTATTCTCTTAAACCAGTATAACCTGGAGGGAGAGACATTTAGGTCGTTGAGGGGATTGGGAAGAGGTGGAGAAGCTCCTGAGGCAAAGATTCTTCTAAATTTGGAGAGATCTCCCAGAAATTCACTCAGAGATTCTTGTGCTTATTGTGTCTTACACATCCAGATTATAAATAATAACACTGGCCATTATTTTAAAATGCTCGTTTTCTTCTGCCTTATCCCAGCACATGTATTGCAGTGACACTTTTTCCTATCAATATCATGAATCTGCCTTTGATATGGGTCAATTTAGAAACAGAATAGTCTATGACCCAGCTTCTTTAACTGTGGGTTATGACCCTATATGAAGTCTCACAACTAAATGTAGGGTTTGCAAAATTATGATTTAATATATAAGTAAATGTTTGATTTGTGTATCTATTTTATATAACTATACACCTAGGGTCATGTAAAAATTCTGAGGTGAAAAGTGGTCATGAGTGAAAAAGTTTAAGAAGCCCTGAAAAAACCCTGGGAGTTTAGAATCCTAATTTTTAATCTTATCTCTGTTATTCATTTTTTTTATTACTATTATCTTTTTTGCCTCAGTTTTCTTCTGCTAACTGATAATACTATCTACTCAGCCTATTGTATGATTATAAGATTTTAGCATCATAGTTTTATAAATTTAAAGCTGAGACTCCAGAAACCATTAAATTCAACCTTTTCATATTACAAATGAGGAAAATGAGGCACAATGAGGTGAAGTGACATTTCCATATACTTAATGTTTCAGGTGGGAAATGAAGCTGAGTTTTCCTGATTACAAACCCAGTGTCCTTTCTGTTTCTCCCATATTGCCTCTTACCCTAAGGAATACTGAGAGGATCAAAAATATAAAGTATAAATTGCTTGATAATCATAAAATATCAGGTAAATGGGAAGAGGTATTATTTAATATTCCTCTTCTTTCCCTATTTCTCTTTTATTACCAATGAAGAACCCCAGTTAATAATATTTTTATTGCTCTTATAACCTCATGATAATACTTGGCACCACATCACAGATCCCTGGATTCTTTTGTTCTTACATCATTATTGGCTAGATGCCTTCCTCCTGACATCTACCTCTGAATTGAGTCCTTTTAAATAACAAAGAAAACAAAGTAAGCAAAAATAATGAAAACAGCCTCCTTGTCTGACAATGTATGCAACATTCTGCCTCTGAGATTCCATGCTTCTCTGTCAAAAGGTGGGTTTTTTTTTCCCACTTAATAGTATTTTTTTCAATTACATGTAAAAATAGATTTCAACATTCATCTTTCTAAGATTTTGAGTTCCAAATTTTTCTCTTTCCCTTCCCTGCACTCTCTCCAAAACAGCAAACAATCTGAATAGTTTATATGTATACAATCATGTTAAACCTATTTTCATATTAGTCATGTTGTGAAAGAAAAATCAGAACAAAAGGGGAAAACCACTAGAAAGAAAATAACAAAAAAAAATGAAAATAATATGCTTCAATTTACATTCAATCTCCATAGTTCTTTCTCTGAATATGAATGGCATTTTCCATTCCAACTCTATTGGAATTGTCATGAGTCACTGTAATTTTGAGAAGAGCTAAATCTGTCATAGTTGATCATCACACAATGTTGCTGTTACTGAGTATAATGTTTTCTTGGATCTACTTACTTCACTCAGAATCAATTCATATATGTCTTTCCAGGCTTTTCTGAAATCAGCCTACTCATCATTTCTTATAGAACAATAGTGTTCCATGACATTCATATACCATAATTTATTCAGCCATTCTTCAATTGATTGATATCCTTTCAGTTTCTAATTCCTTGCCACCACAAAAAGAGCTGCTACAAATATTTTTGCACATATGGATCCTTTCTCCTCTTTTGTGATCTCTTTAGGATGCAGACTCAGCAATTTCCCTGCTATGTACAGTTTTATTGCCCTTTAGGCATAGTTCCAAATTGCTCTCCAGAATGGTTGGATTAGTTCACAATTCTACTAACTGTGCATTAATGTTCTCATTTTCCCATAACAAGATGTAGGCTATTTAAATTGTCCTTTTCAGGTGGTTTTTACCAAATGCCAAACCATACGTTTACTGGATATGCTGCTAGAAATTCTGCTATATCCCTAGTGGGAGAGGACTTTGTATGTGATTTACTTTTCAGGATTTTTCACCAAAACATCTAACAAGAAGTCAGATGCCAAGAGGAAGGTGATTTTCTTGATTCTTATCTGACTGTAGACATCTTTAAAGTATTTGACACTCCCTTAGGGTAGAAAAAGGTATACAAAACAGTGCAGCTATAATTTGTAGTATAGAAGAAAATATCTTGTAAAAAAGAGATTACACTTCTATAATTAGGCATGGTAAGATCACAGAACATGCTAGAAATGTATCTTGGTGATTAATCATTAGACAATGTCTATTAATGCTATTTTAAAGAGATATTTGTATGATGTAATATTTCCAAAGAAATTAAGGTCATCATGAAGAATATGCACACATGAAGAATACCAGCTCATCCTTTATAAATTAGGGGTGAATAATGACCAATGGGCAACATTTCAGTTCTTTAATTAGTAATCACTATGAATTTTAACATGAAAATTTTCAGTGAGAGATTCAAAATGGAAACAAAAATATATCCAAAAACTTGGATATTAGCTAGAATGGATGTAGATTATCTAGGGAGAGTTATCAATTAATGTAAGAATGTATATTGTTTGTAAGAATGTATATTATTTAAATTTTTTTTTGACTGAATTACTGGGGCTATTGTGTCCACGTACACCCAAGACTTCAGCTCTATCTTTTTTTTTTTATTTATTTATGGAACTCTGACTCTGAACTATGCCAGGAGCATAAGAACATAAATTTAGAACCAGAATGGAATTTAGATATCTTGTCCCAATCCTTTGTTTTATAGGGAGAGAAATTGAGGCTCAAGAAAATAGCACAGCTAGGTTTGGGACTAAGTTGTTCAAACTCTAAACATAGTACTTTTAGCCCCATGTTTCTAGCATCTACACTTTGACCTTTATCATCTAGCTCTGAATTTATAAAACAAAACCATTTTCAAACTCTAGACATGTGGAACAGGAGGTATGAGAGAAATGTAGCCATATGTCTAGTGGGTTCTTATAAGCTTTTCCACATTTGGGCATCTCATCTCTTTTCAAAAGCCTACTGTTGGCATAATAGCCTCTATAAATTCCAGAAAGTCACTTTCTACATGGTTTTGTCCAATTGTATTGATAGCTAGGAAGATAATTATGTGTCATGCCTCCTTAATGAAGAAAACAGATTCAATTTTATATAGTACTTGAGTTTTCTACATAGAGTTTTTTTTTTTTTTTAAATGGAACAAAGCAAATAGTCTTAAGTAATTGAAGCCTACAGGAGTCTGGGTAGGGAACACTTTATCTGTAGCATTATTTCATGATTTTTTTTCTCTCCCTTTATTCCCTTCCCCACTGCACCAAAAAATAGCAAAAAGGGAAGAAGAGCACATCACTGGAAATTATGCAGCCACCAAATGATATGTTATTACCATGGCCTCAACATCAGAATTCCAATGGACTAAGAAGACAAAAGAGGGACTGGGTCATTCCACCAATCAATGTTCCAGAAAATTCCCGTGGTCCTTTTCCACAGCAGCTCGTAAGGGTGAGTGGATTTAAAAAATAAATATAGTCTGAGAAAAAGTAGCCTTACAATTCTGTCTAGGATGGAGAGATTTTGCCTTCAAATGTTGACTTTCTTATCACGCTGCAAGGCAGTACTGATTGGCTTGAACATGAGTTCAGTATCTGTGCTTCTTTTCTTTGAATACATATTTTTTTCATCTTTCCAGCAAGGTTGTGTCATATGAAGCAGGGGTGTGGGGAGGAATCAAATGGGGAAATAGTATCCTTCAAACTCTTCTGACAACTGAGCCATAGTCATTCCTTCAAGCATTTCCAAACTGTTTAATGGTATATGGAAGAAGTTGCTGGTAGAGTTAGGATTAGGACCCATGATTTGTGATTCATCCCATAATCTTGCCCCTTATAGTAATCTTCCATGATAGATAACGTTATTCATTAAAATTGATAATAGCTTTGTAATTGTGAGATTACATCACACAAAGAAATGAAACAAGCATTGAATATTGTTACTGATAGTTATTTAAATAAAATATATATTTGCTGAGCTGGTGTTCATGCCACTCACCAAAGTTTTTCTTTTCTTGAGGAAAAGAATTGATTTTGCATATTTATTTTTCAATAACCAAGTACATTGACTAGCATTTTCTTCCTCCTTTTGAAGAAAATTGCACTCTAATCTCAACAATAATTTGACAAAATGATGGTGAGTATCCCATTAAGTAATTTCCATCCATTGTGACAAAACTCACCTCACTCTTCTTGAAACTCTGGTTCCACAGATTGTTATTAATATGTCATTTCTTTCTCTGTGATGATTAGATACTTTTTTTGTTTTTCATTCCTTTCAACTTAGAAAGATGAAATTTTATGTTTAAAATCCAGAGATGGACATAAGGAAAGGGAAATAACTTTTGAATATATTCCTTCTTCTTCCAGAAAATATTATCTATATAACTAGCTTTTTATTCAAATAGAATTATTCAATAGAATAAATCTTTAAAATAAACTAGAGAAGATGATTGTCACTGATATAGTGCTAAGCAACATCAAAAGTTTTAGCAGTTAAATGCAACACAAAGCTACACTTTGGATGTAAAAGTTATACTGCTTACTAATCTTGTAGGACTCTGAATTGTCTTCTGGCTAGCTCCTGACCCTCTGCCTATGCTCTCTGGTCATACCCTTTTCTCCCAAACATAACTGTAGTATGTTTAGACAGTACCTGGGTAGATAGTTTTGATATTTAAGTTTTTTGTAACTTTTCTTCAATTTCATCTCCACATCATACTGCTGGATAATTCTATGCTGCCCCCTTCACCATTATTGGTTATCTTCCCCCATGAAAGCTTCTTGAATACTGTCTTATTTGCTTGTATTTATATTCTTGGTACTTAGTACATTTCCTCACATAGAAGTGCTTAGTAAATGTCCTATGTCTATATAATCTACCTATCTTTCAATCTATCTATCTACCTATCTATCTATCTATCCATCTATCTGTGATTACACTAAGGAGTCACAGAACCTGGGTTCAAATATTGCCTTTGACATGGACCACTAATATAAATACTACCACTTCTTATAACAATAGTGAGCATTAATACAGTCCCTATGTGCTAGGTACTATGCTAAGCATCATATAAATATAATCTCATTTGATCCTTATAACAATCTTAGAAGATAAGTGCTCTACTACCCATTTTACAGCTGAGAAAATTGAGGCAAGCAGCAGTTAAGTGATGAGTGACTCAAACTAGTCCAAAGTCACTCAACTAGTATCTGCTATTAGGTTTGATCTTTGTTTACCTGCTTTCAAATGTAGTGCTCTAGCCATTGAACTACCATTCTGCTATCCATGATTTTATTCAAAGTCTCTTAATCTCCCGGGGTCTCATTTTTTTTTCATGAAAAATGTGGGAGTAGGACTAAATGACATGATAGATCCATTATAAATCTAAAATTCTATGATCCATCCACAATCATCTTGTCCCAAGCAAGTTTAATAACTGACCATAGTTAAGGATACTATTGTAGAAAGGGAATTTTTTTTTCCTTTTAGAATTATAATAGACTTCACAGAAGCAGATTATAACTAAACTGTGTGTGTGTGTGTGTGTGTGTGTGTGTGTGTGTGTGTGTGTGTGTAAGTGTGGATGGTAAGAGGAAACCAACCATCTGATAGTTTCTACTTTGACTAATTGTCTTTTCTAACTAGAAGCTAATTCTTTGTTTCTATACAACTTAAAGTTACTTAAGTGTTGTTAACAACAAACATTTATTAAATGTCTACTATGTGCCCAAGCAATGTGGTAGGTACTATGGAGACAAAGACAAAAATATAACATACTAGTCTTCCAGAAGCTTGTGTTCTAATAGGAGAAACAACATGTATACATATAAATGAATATAATAAATATGAAAGGAAAAAACAAAAGTAACAGTGGAGGGTATCAATAAAGACCTTATGTAAGAGATGTCTCTCTCCTTCACAGCAAACTTGGTTCTCTAAATTTTGGCATCTTAAGAAAACTCCCAGTTAGCCAGCTCTAGTTTATGGCTCTACCTACAAAGATCAAAGCCATTAGCCATGTTCTAATCAGCTGGATTGATCAACTTTAGTCATTATCTGAGACATATAGAAACAATAATAAGTAGAATGCTACAACTACAAACAGGAAGATCTGAGTTCAAATGTGACTTCAGACAATTGTTAGTTGTATGACACAGGACAAATCACTTATTTTCTGCTTCATTTTCTTCATCAGTAAAATTGGGATGTTTTGAGAGAAAATAGCCTTACAATTCTGTCTAGGATGTAGAGATTTTTACCTTCAAATGTCGACTTTCTTATCAAGCTGCAAGGCAGTACTGATTGTTGTTGTGAGAATACAAAATAGATAAGATTTTTCAAACCTTTTCCCAACTCTTAAAGCACTGTTTGAATGCTACTTAATAGATGACGATGATGATGAGGATGAGGATGATGATGTTGAAGGATTGTGGTTTCCTTTTTCCCAAGTAAAACCTGCCATCCTGCCAAACACTGAAAGAATCATTTTAATAAATGAAAATTGCAAAGGAAAAACCCTGGACAAAACCCCATCCTGTACTCTACATAGCTAGAAGTTCATATGCTTCAATGTGATTTTATTCTCCACCTACTGCTGGCTGCTTGATGACTAGGGAGAAAAATATATGTTGTTATTTTTTGACCCATTCTCCTCCATAAGTGGGAGAGTGGGGAAAAAAAGGACAAAGGAAATCTTAGCCTTACTTCACATTAAAGCATTGATGATTATCAGCCTCGCATTGAAGCCTAAGATTCCCAAATAGGAAACATTTAGCTTTCTGTTGAAATTTAGCAATTGCTGAATCTTTCCATCATTCAAGATAATCAAATGCTTAAATTTCTGGGAAACATTACACAATTTTATTATTTATCTAATCAGCTACAGAAAAAAAATTAACCCACATCTTACAAATTATTAAAAAGTATCAGTAAAATCTTAGAAGCTACCGTTCATTGCTGAGATTTATTTCTTTATAATGTCTGTGTTGTCGAAATTTCCAAACAGGAAACATAAATGAGGAATGGGGTTGCAGGAGAGAAGTTTTTTCCCAGAAGTCAGTAATGGCAGGTGGATGGAGGAATCAGAGCGGGCAGTTACAGCACTGCACAATGCTGAGAAACTATTATCATAAGCATAAAACCTCCCTGTGGTGACTGGTTCTTCTTGTATTTTTATGTTTTATGAGATTTTTTTTTTCTGGTTCAGAGCCCATTTGTCATCTGCAGCCTTGGGTCCTCTGACCCACACGATTTCCTCTATAGTGAGGGCTGCCTGGGTGTCAGCATGAGCCCAGGGTTTATCAGTTACATTTTGTTCTGTAATGGGCTGTGAGAAGAGGAGGAGGTTCACGAATGAAGGTTTTCAAAGATGAGAACCATGTGCTTATTTCCCTCCTCATAATCTTCACACTGCCCCAGGGAGCTTGGCTGCCTTGTCGATCTAGGTGAATAGTTCTGATCTCATTTCAAAAATTCCTGACCATTGGGTGGTGGATCAGGCTCCCATCTGTTCCTACACTAGAGTAGGCACAGCACATGAAAGTGGACAGCATTGAACTGAGTTGTGGAGAAAATTTGTGCCACTGAATTTCTAGTGGATGGGCTTCTAAAGCTTTTTAAACCAATAAATAGTACAGGCATCCTGAACTTTTCTTGTCTTCTTTGATCAGATTAGTCTTGAAGCCAAGGACTCTTGGATACGTCTTTAGTAAATGGGAATTGGCATACCCATTATGGCTTCCACTGAAGAAGATTTATGTTTTTGAAATGAAGCTCAGAGTTGCATCAAAACACAAGGATACTTGTGTGTACCTATATATTACTTTTGGGTCTCCCTTTTTCAATTCTACTTATATCTCTATGGATCCTTATGTTTTATGATATGCAGCAAGACTGTATGAGGAACAGGAGAAGAGCAACAAGGAAGGGGTTTAGGTTCTTCCATTCCTGCTTTTCATTGTTTAAAAAAAAAAAAAAGGAAATTCCATTTTATGGAAGTTGATTAGTTACTTGTCAGTATTTGGGGCAAGGTTGTTCCTGAATGAAGTCTAAATCATAGGAAATGTGAATGCATCTTAATGGGAGTATGGAGCTGAAAACAGCCCTACGAAGTTCAGCTGGGATCAGCTGCAATTCTCTGCTCGTTAAAGCATTTCATTCTGATAAAATATGTTAAATGAAAAATGGAGGGGAGGAGAACAGAATCTTCCTTCCCAAACCTTGGTTAATTACAGGCTTTTTCCTTCTAAGGAGCATCATAGCTGCTCATATACAGTTGCTCAGCCATGCATAGGGAATGGAAAACATATTTGCAATGAAGATGGCTTCCAAAACAGAAAATAACCACTCAGTTTAGGCTGGTTTCTGAGCAGCCAGCCGGAACAGTGGCACAAAATGTTTAAGCTTATTTTTTCTTTTTTTTTTGTGCTTCTGAAATTAAACTGAGATCTAAATAACAAGGGAAATGGGAAGAAAATAAGTAAAAATTAAATCTTGGAAATGCCATTGAGAATTCCCAGTTCATTCATTGGGTATTCAAGAATACCCAAACTTCAGAGCTGGAATGAGGACTCAGATGTCATTTAGTCTAACCTCCCTCCTAACCCAGTAATTGTTTCTATATTATCATTAAAAGGATGGTCATCCAAGAGAAAGGAATTGGGTGAGGAATCTATAGGGCCCCACTAAGAAAATAGGATCACATTATCTGCACTGGCCCTTAACACTTAAAAGCCACAAAACAAGGAATATTCTAGTGAGTTATGTTTTCTGAAGCCATGGATATGATGTAATGTTTAAGGCTTTGAACATTGGTTTGGCTTTCCAATGTAGTGGTTATAATTTCTATGAAATGACTGACAGAAATTCAACTATATTAAAGGCTCCGTCGTAATAGCAAAATATTTAATCCTTTCTTTGTGTTTGTGCTTCTGAAATTAAACCAGGATCTCAATTAAGTTTTTCTTCTTCCCTTTAGTACAAGGGTGGGGGAATAACTAGGACAGCTTATTGTATATGTTGTCAGAAGTGATCTCCTTATCACATAAGTCTGCTTAATTGTTCTGCTTTGTCACAAGGGAAGGTTAAGTTTGAAAGGGTAGGTAGATAATGACTGTGATATAAAGGAATAACTCTAGGCAACTCCCTAAGATTATTAAATTCATAAAACTGTTATTCTGCATTGGTAAAGGGAGTTTCTTCACTAGAAATACCAATAAAAAGACAGAAACACCCCAGATATAATACCTTATCCCACTCCAACCCTCAAAAAAAAAAAGTGAATAATGAAAATTAAATCCTGGGAATGCTTCTCTTTTCAGTGTAAAATAAAAATTTAGAATTGAGAGATTACTCAGCAAAAAATAAATAAAATTGATTTAGAAGCAATTAAAATAAATTGATAGGTCTATGATTGACTAGAAGAAAACTTAGAGATATTTAGGATTTATCCTTCAACTTTAAAGGGGAAATCTGAGAGCCCACTACTCACATACACACTCCAACAATCTATTTGTATTTTCCTTATAGCTAATATGACCTCACAGTTCCCTAAAGAGCATTGTATGTGCATCTTTCTGTCTTTTTCTGTCTCTGTCATTCTATTTCTCTCTATCTCTCTGTCTCTCTGTCTGTCTTGGGGTGTGTGTGTGTGTGTGTGTGTGTGTGTGTGTGTGTGTGTGTGATGAATGGGAGACAACATGATGTAGCCACAGAAAAAATCTGGGTTCAAAGTGTGCCTCTGAAACATATTTTGCCATGACATCATGATTCAAGTCATTTATCTCATAATACCACCAGACAACTCCTAGATTCTAAGTTGTAACTGAATCGTCACTGCAGAATACAATATTTCCCCATCAAGAGTGTCCCCCAGTGATAGTCTAGATGAAAATAAAATTTATAAGTATATTTATCCAGTTACTTCAGTTGTGTCTGAATCTTCATGATCTCATTTGGTATTTTCTGGCAAAGACACTGGAATGGATTGCCATTTCCGTCTCCAGATCATTTTACAGGGGAGGAAAGTGAGACAAACAAGACAAACAAGTGACTTGCTCACAGTTAATGAGTGCTTGAAGCAAAACAAATAAATAAATATTTAAGTCTGAATTTGAACTCAGCTTTTCCTGACTTCAGGCTCCACACTCCATCTCCTGTGCTGCCTAGCTGCCTTCATAAGTAAATAGCACAAGTAAAAAATACCACTGAAATGTGATCTACTTAATTTGCAAAATTCATATTAATGGCAGTCATCAATTAAATCTAATATCAGTGATATAAATAGCTATTTTAGCTTGAAAAAACTATGTCTATTAACAAGAATCAGTCTACCTAAGCTTCTAGGAGTCTGGTCACCAAGTGATGAATTCTTTTGGCCACAGCAATTCATTATTCCATTAAGTCATGAGGAGGTTGTAATCGTCATCAGGAGATTGAATGCCCCTACAAAGGAATTCAGAACACTTTGAAGTATGGAAGTAGGCTGAGGAAACTCTTTGTAATGCCTCTTATCTTTAGATCATAAATTTAAAGCCGCAAGCAACCGCAGAGTTCATCTCAATCAATTTCCTCATTTTACAGTGAGGGCAGTGAGACCCAGAGAGATGGCATGCTTTGTCCAAGCTCCTACAAGTAATAAGTGGCTGTTTGAACCTTCATCCTTTGACTCCAAATCCATTATTCTTTTCATCAACCAGTGGTGCCAAACATTTGTAGACCAAAACTACTGAGCTATATATAAGGATGTTTCCCTGTTACATAATGACCTTTTCATAACCCCATGGACCATACTGTCCATGAGACTTCCTTGACAAAAATACTGGAGTGGTTTGCCATTCTCTTCTCCAAGCTTATTTAAAGATGAGGAAACTGAGGCAAACAGGGTTACATGACTTCTCCAAGATCACACAATTAGTAAGTAACTGAGGTTGGATTTGAATTCAGGTTTTCCTGATCCAATTCCAGCACTCTATCCATTGAGCAACCTAGATGCCTCAAAGAAAGCTACCTATTTACATTATATAAGTTCTGTTATAGTTTTGTTAATGTTATTAAGCATTTCCCAATTTTATATTGCCTATGCTACTGCCATCTTTCCTAGGAGCATAATCATTCATATTTGGATTGATTATAAGTATATACATAAATATATTGATTTCCCTGAATCAAATTCTACAATCGGGGAGAGCCTTCTGTTTCACATGCACTCTTATTTTAAGCACATCTGTTTTATCCTTGAGCTTTTCAGTCATGTGAAATTAGTTTGTATGCAAGAATCAGAAGGTTAGTTGATGAAACACCTATCTGACAGGTGCAGTTGCCTAATTGCATACAGAATAGTCTAATCTGAGGTTTATTCATCTGCTTGTTTCCCTTGAACAAAATGAGGGTACTCATTTGAACCCCTCCCAAAATGTATTCCATTCTTATAAACATGATAAAAGTTTTCCACTGGACTAACCACCTTTCTAGAGTAGAAACTATTCATTCTCTAAATCCTTCCTCATTCTGAGTCTTTATGACAGAGCCTACTTCTTCAAAGTCATAAAAGCATGTGGGTGAAATGAAAAAATAAGAGGATTTCTTTCCCTGGAGAGTTACACAGTGAGGGAGAGGGAAAGCCTCAGGGAAGAAACTAATACAGAAAGAGATGTTTGAGATGGGGTGAGTTTGTTTGAGCTTTAAGGAAAGGGGAAGAGGAAAAATGTTAATTCTGCCTCACATACAGTTTAGTGTGTTCACAGTTACTAAAATAGAGTGCCACCACAACCCACCCCCAGTCCCACTCCAAGAATGAATGGATAATTGAATTAATTCAGTCCATTCAAACCTAAAGAGTAATCACCCTTTGAGGTCTCCATCTTCTAAGTGAGAGGCCCTTGCCTTTTTTTTTTCATAGACTTCTTTGGCAATCTGGTGAAACCTATGGATGTCTTCTGTTTTAAATCCATAAAGTTAAATCCATAGGATTAAAATGGAGACCAATTATATTAAAATATCATTATTTATCTAAATACATATGTGTGCATATATAGGCATCTATGTACCGTGTTTCCCCGATAATAAGACACTGTCTTATTATTTTTTTGGACAGAAAAACCCCAGAGGGTTTATTTTCAGGGGAGGGCTTATTTTAATGAACATTGACAGCAATTTTAATAAATGGGTAAATGTGAACAGAAAAAGCACCTTTATTCAATAATGATCATGTCATCTTCTTCAACAACATCGTCATAAGTGTCCATACCCTGAATTCCGTCCTGGATGTCTTGCACCTCTATTTCCTTCAGAAGAAGTGGACCCAATCTGTCATGTCCAGCAATATAGCTCTCTTTAAATGAACATGTCTTGTCCAGGTAACCTGCTTGTAGTGCCTTGGCGACACAGCTGTCAGTAATTTTATCCCATGACTTCTTCACCCAAGTCACGACTTCTTGCAGACAGGGCTTCACAAAGTTTCCCCGCTGATTTCTTTCCATTCTATTTTCAATGTAGTCATTGACTTCCATGCACAAATGGTCCTTGAATGGCTTGTTTATTGCAATATCAAGGGTCTAGAGATAGGCAGTCATTCCTGCAGGAAACATTACTTGATCTATTCTTCTCTCTGCAAGGAAGTTCTTCATTTCTTTAGCGCGGTGAGTGCTGGCTGAGTTCTTCCTTTATCCTCCATCATGTCCCCGAGTTCTTCTTTTATCCTCCATCATGCCCCCTCACTCCCGCTTACATACCGGGTTTTTATGTTGTCCTGCCTCAGCTCTCCTCCACGGCACTGCTCTCAATGGCGCCAGCAAGCAAATCACTGGGGAAAAACAGGATGATGCGCTCACTGCTGCAGCTCTGATTGGATGCAGCTCGGAGCACGGCATGCATTTCACCCAGGGGGAAGGGGGAGAGGAGGGGGAAGGGGGAGACGGTGCATACAGAGGGTACCGTAATGTAGCGTGTAGCACAGGGGATCACCTTCACTACAGTAGTAATCTCAATAGGGCTTATTTTTGGGGAGAGCTTATTTTAGAGGAATCTTACACAGTAAGGGGAGGGCTTATTTTCGGGATAGGTCTTATTATCGAGGAAACACGGGTATGTATATACAGAAAAAAAAACCAAGTTAGTTCTCTTACTCTAAGTTATCCTGGCCTAGATAACATCTCCATAGAAATCATTATCTAGTTTTGTATTTTTTTTTAATTTTTATTTAATAATTACTTTATATTGACAGAATCCATGCCAGGGTAATTTTTTTACAACATTATCCCTTGCACTCGTTTCTGTTCCGATTTTTTTCCCCTCCCTCCCTCCACCCCCTCCCCTAGATGGCAAGCAGTCCTATATATGTTGGATATGTTGCAGTATATCCTAGATACAATATATGTTTGCAGAACCGAACAGTTCTCTTGTTGCACAGGGAGAATTGGATTCAAAAGGTATAAATAACCCGGGAAGAAAAACAAAAATGCAGATAGTTCACATTCGTTTCCCAGTGTTCTTTCTTTGGGTGTAGCTGCTTCTGTCCATCATTTATCAATTGAAACTCAGGTCTCTTTGTCAAAGAAATCCACTTCCATCAAAATATGTCCTCATACAATATCGTTGTTGAAGTGTATAATGATCTCCTGGTTCTGCTCATTTCACTTAGCATCAGTTCATGTAAGTCTCGCCAGTCCTCTCTGTATTCATCCTGCTGGTCATTTCTTACAGAACAATAATATTCCATAACATTCATATACCACAATTTACCTAGCCATTGCTCCAATTGATGGGCATCCATTCATTTTCCATAGTTTTGTATTTTTAATTGAAAGCTGAGAAAGATCCTAACTTAAAAAGGCCAAGGCTTCCAACTGTATCCAGTTCTATCTCCAGTCATCCTTATCTATATCTTGCCACTGGATCCAGATGGTTCCTGAGGACAGAGTGAAGTTGACTTTGTGTAATCCTCCCCCACTTAAGTCCAATTTACTTTTTTTTTTATTTTTTTGTTTCTTTTTAACCTTTTTGTAATTAAAGCTTTTTATTTTCATCACATATGCATAAATTTTAACATTCACCTTTGTAAAACATTGTTTTCCAATTTTTTTTCTCAGTCCTTTTCCTTCTATCCCTTCCCCTAGATGGCAAGTAATAAGTCAAATTTACTTTTTAGTTATTTTCTTGATGTCATGGTCCTCTTTGAGAATGCACAAACAACAACCTGTAAGTAGTAGTAGCTTTCCACTGGGAACCCAACAGGTTGGACAATACAACTACAATTTCCTTCCCTTTCTCTCTTCCTTCCTTCCTTCCTTCTTTCCTACCTTCCTTCCTTCCTTCCTTCCTTCCTTTTTTTTTCTTTTCATCCCTCCTTATTTACCTCTTTTATCACTCTTCTTCCTCTCCTTCTGTTCACATAGGGAATTTTTTTTCCTTAAGGACAGTGCCTTAAACCAAATAACTTTGGCTTTTATTAACTGGCTTAGAATAAGTATAAATAGCAATTGTTTCTATTTTAGCCAGAAATCCTGAGAGTCTTCCTCTTCCAAATTGATTTTTTTCAATAAGTAAAAGAGGCCATTCTTTATGTTATTTTAAATAATAATAATGTATATTATATTAATATTAGCCTCAATAATTCAATGGGCATTGTTTTAAGTCAAACTGAGACCTGGGAAATACCTTAACTTAAAAAGTCTAAGATGTGCTATCACAGTCATCCTGCTCTATATCTTGCCATTGGATCCAGATAGCTACAGAGGAGAGAGTGAGATTAGTGACTTTGCACAGTCCTGCCTCACCTAAATCCAATTCACTTTCAAGTCATGCTATCACCTTCTGGATGCAGTAGTCCTTTTCAAGAAAGAAGAACAACCAATAACATCTACACATAAGACATCTTACCCTTCTAACTTTCTTGTCATTTTCATAGAATAATTAGGATGGCAAATAATTGCCATCCTAAATCGCAGTTAATAAACATACAGCCATCGTTTGAATATACTCTCTGCATTTTACATACAAATAGAGATATACAAATACTTATCATATGTCCAATTGCATATTTGCCTACTCAGAGAATGGATATATAAAAATGCAGCCACAGCACCCAAAATACTCCACTTGAAATGTTCCTACAACAGCATTCAAGACTTACTATAATTATACATATTGTGTATCCTTGTATTCAAAACTAGAGAGAATTTATATTGTCCTTGCTAAAGCCAAAAGAACTGAAAGAAAGCAGTCATTTAATGATTCAGCTGTCTTGGGTTCTATGATTTAATCAATCATATGAAAGAAATTTTTAGACTCTTTGTGTTTATAGAGTTCTCTCTCGTCTGAGCAGAAAATGTTCCATTTCTTTGAATTGCTTTAATAGCTATATTTATGCAGCTGAAAGTTCCTTAAGAAATGAAAGTAAAAATCAAATTGCTGAGAATGCTTGGATAATTTATCGGAGAATATTCAATTAGAATATATTAATATTTTAGATTTCCATCATTAATTTAATATTCAGAAACTTAATTTAGTCGTTGAATTGCTGGAGTGCCATGCGTGGGTGGATTGTTAGGCTGAGTACTTAAAACACCTGCCACAAATGGGTGAATCTCAGTTTGATTCCCAGGAGTACTAATGCTTCTCTCCTAACACAAATCTTGCAGCAGCTACAGAGTCTCCCTGTCTGCCGTAATTCTAGAGCACAAAATAATATTCGATTGTGTTTCAAAGTCCAGGCTGGAAAGGAAGGAAGTCAGTGACTAAATTGGGCTCCAAGTAACTCGTTAGCTTATTTCATCCTGTTGGCTCCTTGTTAATTAGATTTGGGGGCTGGCTTTGTTATGTTTGGCTAAGCTACCCAAGCCTGCCTTTTGGATCAATTTATTTTATTATAGGGTTTTTGTTGTTGTTGTTGTTGTTGTTGTTTATTTACAGCTAAGTCCTGAAAGATCTTAAAAGTTTTTTGTTTTTTGGTTCTTTTTTGGCAGGGGAGGGAAATGTATGATGTTTGCTGAGGAAATTTGACTGATTTTCATTCTAAGTGTGACCTGAGAAGCAATGTGTCAGAGTAGTTTAAATACTACACTGGAATCAGGAAGTCATGTAGTCACATCGTTTCCTACACTCGTTTAGCTATGTGATCATGGCAAATCATAACCACTTTAAGCTTGTTTTCTCATCTATAAAATAACAACTTTCAAATGATATAAAGTGTGAAAAGCATCTTGCAAACCTTAGATAAGTCTTAGTGTTGTTTTTGTTGTTATTATTTATTCTTTTTAAGCTTAGGAAGAGTCTTTCTAAGAGAGATCTGTAGATAGAGGGGGAGAAAGTCCTAGATAAATATTGCTATTATTCCCCTTTTGCTTTTTACATCTAGAAAGAGTATCTAAATAAAAACCTATGAACAGAGGGGAAATATGTCAACCTTATCAAATTCGTTTATCCTCTCTACTTGTCCTATCCATGTCAAGTACAGAGTTGTATAGACATTCAATCATGTTTTCTGAGTAAATGAACATAACAATGGAGTGATTAGAGTAGGGAGGAGTCATAGCCTAAGTAGCCACTTGTCAGTTATCTGGAGTAGTGAAATATGCAAGAGAAGAAAGGGTGTGAGGGATTAAAATATGTAGTTTGAATCTTGTATATTCCTATTATTGTTGTTCAGTCCTCTTGAATCCTATCCAATTCTCCATGCCTTCATTTAGTGTTTTCTTGGCAAAGACACTGGAGTGCTTTGCCATTTCTTTTGCCAGTTCATTTTACAGAAGGAAAAACCGAGGCAAACAGGATTAAATGACTTACCCACAGTAACACTGATGTTGAGTGTCTGAGGCCAAATTTGAACTCAAGATGATGAGTCTTCCTGACTCTAGAATTTTTTCCACTGGGCTACTCAACTGTTTCTATATTTGCCTATTTTTATTAAAATACAAGCTTCTTGTTAGGAGGGACTGTTTTGGCCTTTCTTTATATCCCAGTGCTGAGCGCAATATCTGGAATACAGTAAGTTGTTAATTTTTATTGACTGAATTTGCTATGTTCAGTTTAGATGATCATCTATTCAACTAACATTTGTAAAGCAGTTATTCTGTTACAGGGACAGGGATAAGGACAAGGGAGGGAGGGAGAAGGAGGAAAGAGAGAGGAGGGAGAGAGAAACTATTTTTAAAAATTTATTTGTACTAAACAGGTAGGTAGCACAATAATTAGAGTACTGATCTGAGAGTCAGGAAGAATTTAGTTCAAATATGTCTTCAAGCACTTACTACTGTGTGACTTGAGGGAAGTCATTTAATTTTAATCTGCCTCAGTTTCCTCATCTGTAAAATGGGGATAATAATAGGACCTTCTCCCAGAGTTGTTCTGGGAATTGAATAAAATAATATGAGTAAAGGATTTAGCAGAGTACCTGGCACATAATAGATACTATATGAATATATTATAATCTACTATATCACCTAGCTGCCTTTTGAAAAAACAAACAAACAAACCCTAGAATAGAGAAAATAAAATGTCAGCTTGCAAGGATCTGAGAACTTAGTGAATAGGAATGTTAGGATTTAGCAATCAAGTCCTTTAAAAAAACAATGAGGAAACCATGGCTTGGAGAGGGAAAGTGTCAGGTTATATAGCATAATGGGAATTTATTCTCAAATGCTCCAACTCAACCCAATGACATCTCCATGGAGATGGCAAGAGGAGAGATAAGGCTGATTGGCAAGAAGCCTAGATAATCCATTAACTAAAAAATCAGCATTGAAAAATTAATACTTCACTATTATTATTTCAATTATTTAATCTAAATTGATCACCTATGATCTGTATGTTAGCTATAGATGGAATAAAGCTATGATTATAACCTTGATGGAGTGAAAGTTCATTATAGGGGGAGTCATTGCTAAGAATACTGCTCCTAAGTATCAGTTATGTATTCCTCCAAATTCATGAACTGGGAAGTCTCAGCCTCTTCTCTGGTTTGGTCACAAAGTATTCTGAATTTGAAATTCACAACTCAAGAGGAAGTTCAGAGACTGGCACTCTTGCCTATCTGAACTCTTGGATAGGAGGTATAAAGTGAAGTTTATTTCTAAGTCCTAAAATAGGGTCCTTTAAAAGCTATTGGTAGGCTACTTATGTATTGAGAGGCAGTCCCTTTATTCTGTTTAGCTCTGTGTATGTCATTTGTCTTGAATAATATGTTAAATGATAGGAGAAAGAATTGAAATAGTAAGTCTTAATGACTCCATCTGCCATGATCATTGGCTAAATGTTCTCTTTTATCATTCCAGATCAATTCCTGAGCTTCCATATCAGGTAGATCCTGCTTAAGTTCAATTGCTTCTAGTGATGTGGGGAAATCTGGAGAAAATTTCAGATCAAAAAGACAAGGCATCACATGTACTCTGTGACAGGGACAATGTTCGTACAAAAATACATACACACAGATATATTAAAAATATATTTTAAAGGGATTTTTCCCATTAGTCATATGCAAACTTTTGTCATGAAAAACCATTACTACACATCATTGTAATATTCTATGTCATAAGGAACAAAAGAAATTGAGAATGAAAGAGGCTTCAAAAGCATTATGAAATACCAAGATGAAGACAAGCAGGATCTGGGTAGTTAATTATTGCTGTACAGATTGCTCTATATATTGTATATAGTATATAGTAGGAGGATTCTTGTTCTCCTCAATATGGATTTATCCTCCCCCCATCATACAGTTCCAGAATCTCTGTCCTTTTCTATCCCATGTAACTCTTATCTCTGCCTTTCTGTAATTCCTCCATAGAGGCATCATACTCTTTTTCCTAGTGGTACTTTTTATATTATACCACTTCTTTCAAACAAGTTATTATTGGTGATATAGTTCAACCTATTTTTTACCCATCATATGTTGGCAATACAATTATTTAAAAAAATAAAGATTTGCATTTCTAATTACATTTTGGATCATGGGATTATAGTTGTAGAGTGGTTGCAAAAGTAGGAGTCTTTGAAACCACTCCCTTCACTTTATAGGTGAGAAAATTCAGACACAAAAAGAGTTAGTGATTTAGGGTCATAAAATTAAGTTTACAAGATGGAATTGGTACTCAGATCTTCATGCCTCAGTGACCTGTTGACTGTTCTATGCTGACTTTCTTTTGCTATAGCTAAAACAGATATTAAATGACTGGGCAATGAGGAAAAAAAGCAAATAGATGAGAGTGTCAAGGAAATGAAGAGTGTTACCTGTCAGTCACTAAACAGTTAAGCAGCATGCACATCATTGAGAATGACCTGTCTCTACATTCCTCGTCTGCCTAATTGCCTTCCAATTTCTGTTTTCTGTTTGCATAGACAGTACCTAAGATTTTGACCTCGATTCTCTCCAAATGCAAATATACCCTGTCCTTCTATAAGAGCAATAGTTTTATAAGATCCATATCTCATCTATTTAGGCCCATTATCTCCACTGGTAGAGATAACTCATCCATTCCCTTTTACTTGTGCAATTTTTGTCCATCTTTTATCTTCCATAAAGTTACCACCCAACACACTGGGAACTTTTAGGTTTTTTTTTCTTTTTAAAAACATTTTGCAGGAAAAAAAAAAAGAAAGAGTAGTCCATGGCCCTTTGCTCATGACTTTCCTTAGGAAACCCCCAACTAAGAAAGAAGGCTCAAATGAACTGAGTGACCTTAGAAGGTGATGGTGTCAGTAGTGAGAATGCTTCTGAAGCACATTTATCCCCCTCAGACTTATTGCCACCGTGTCTCCTAATTGGTATCCTTCTGTGCTCAGGTGGTATCACTAAAGCTGTGTGTGCTTTGGGATTAATTTTTGCCTGGTCTTGGGCCCTTATTATCTGCCCAAGGTGGAAGGAGCTCAAGTTGGCAATGGCCTTTAGCCTCCCTTTTTGTCCATGACTTAAAATCTGGGAGGATCTTGGTAAATGACAGAGAAGAAAAATATGAGGGCTGTCTGGCACTCCTTGCAATGGGACTGAGATATCCCCAAGCTGTGCAGTTTTCTTTTAATGACAGTATTCCTGGGGGAGGACTGATCCTATTTTAGAAACATTTGGTATTTCCTCTTAATTTCTTCCAGTAAGCCAATACTTATGTTGAAAATTCCTTTCTTCAGAGTAATGGAGAAATGGGAAAAATGTATCTAGCCCCACCGAGCTTTCAACTTCAAGACCCCGACTTATACTCACAAAGCAAAGACACATGCAGTTAAGGCTGACAAGCATTTTATTTTGAAAGCTTGAAAAGAGAATCCAATCAAAACAGAATAACATCCAGGGGAAAAGAAATCATGTTTAGGAAATCAGTCCATTCCAAAGATACAGAAAAAAAACTAAAAATGATTCTTTGGTTTCTGTATCCCTGGTGATATTTCAGCAGTCAGACACTCTTCTTCAAAGTTACTTTAAAAATAATGCTCTGGAAAGAAATCTTATCAGACAGGTTTCAACTTGTAGCAGAGATGGGCTTTGTTTTTATTTTGCTTTGTTTATGGCTGAAAACCAAAAGTTGATAATGGGAAACCTGACCAAAGCTTAACTCTAGCAGAACACTCAGAGCCTTCACTGCATTAACTGCCTATAAAAAGAAGGGTACTCTTACTCTTTCTGATCTCTATTGTTTTAATCAAAACATTAAATGGCTTAAAGATGCATTTGCATCTGCACTTAGTTTTATGAGCCTGTCAGGCTGCTTTGCAATTGAATTATTTGTTTGACTTGGGCTTTGGGGCTTCATGAGCTGTAACACATATTTAAGCCAAGAAGCTAATTTTATTTTTCCAAAATGTGGGTGATAAAAGCAAGAGGAAGCAGAAAGATACTCATTGCCAGTTCCTGGAAGGAGAAACAAAAACAAAAAACAAAAAAAGGCAGCTGAGCAACTGAATGGAGAATAAAGAGGGCAGAATCTCAGGGGAGAGCAGCATCCATGGTGATGGGAAGGCAAGTCAACCTCTAATCCATGTTTTGGAGACCTGATTTCTCTCTCCTTCTTAGGCCACAAATAGGAAATAGAATATCTCCTTTTTCTTACATACAGGAGTCACCTATATCTACAAAATAAGATAGACTGAAACAATTGTTAAAATATTTCAGTTTAAAGTCATCCTCTACATGTGCATAATTTACATTATTTCATCATATTAAGAACATTAGTATTTGTATTAGTGATAAAAAAAGATCAGATGTTGAAGTAGCAAGCACCTTGGTTGGCATTATTGAAAATGCTATGTGATCTAGCAAAAAGTTACCTTTTAGTCAAATTTGTATGCATTTTGCTTCTAAATAAATGGGTTGGCTATCCAATTATATTCCATAATTGAGGCAATATATGTTTTGAATCTATTTTCTTTTCCCCATGCAAATGAATAGGTAATTGACAGCAGATCTCATTGAGAAGATGTTGTTGTGGTCTAGGGACTAGTGTACTTAATCCAATGTTATTCACAAATAAGAAATATATGTAAAGTCTCTTTCAACAGAAAAATCCATCTTCCATTTGTACACTGGACCAGATATCCTTCAAAACAAGGCATCAAATATGTGATCAATAGGATGCAAGTGACCAACAATCCTCCTGAATAAAATCCTAAACAAGTTAAAATGTAATTGGAAAATAGTTAACAAAATAAAAATCCAAAAAAGTATAGATAACTTTACATTTTAAAACTAGGTAAATATGCAGCCTACAGGGATCCTTATGTATGGGTTAACTGCCCACCATTTCTATTTAACTTTGACATCATTGCTTTAAGATGCTGTTGATTCTGGTCTTCTGATTTTGCTTGCTTTTGTGCTGATACTCTTCAGATCCTTAAACATTGTTATCTTTGTCATTGCTTCTATCTTGGAGATAATGTCTTGTGCTTGATCCATTGAAAAAAGTAAGGATGCTTACTTTAGAGTACAGAAAGTTTGGGGGTTCAGGGGGTTGAACAAAATTAAAATATTTGAAACTTGTCATGTGTTAAAGGGATTAGATGTATTATGCTTGGTTACAAAAAGTAGAACGAGAAACAGTGGATGGAAGTTAAAGAGAGGCAGCTTTAAACTTGATAGAAGGGAAAATTGCCTAATAATTTGAGCAAAGTTGAATGGGCTTCCTTTTGAAGGAGTGAATTTCTTCTTACAAGATGCCTTCAGGTGAAAAAAAATAGAACTTTTTTTGGATATGTTTTAGCATACTTAAATCACCAGGCACCAGGCACCAGATAGACACTGAGGTTTTTTCTACTATGAAGTTCTGGAGTTCTATTATATTAGTATTATGAATAAGTAGAGACCATATTTAATAGGATCTTTAAGGCTACTTTTTTGACTTACCAAGTTAATTGCTTTTTTGTAATCAACAATAATATTATAAAACAATAGATGTTTTACATGTCAACCAATTGTAATGATTATAGAGATCTAACTTACTATAGAAAAACTACTGTAAGGTACTGCCAGTTTCCTTATAATACTTTTAAAAAGTCAGATACCTTCAATGTTCATATGAACCATTTTCAAAAAGCTATTATTGATATGAGAGAATTTGAGTCAGTAGTTATTGATGTCTTCTGGGTCAAAAAATTATAAACAGTAATTTTTGTGATCTTTTATGTTTCCTGAAAAATCTTTTTCTTGAGATATCTTAAAAATAAGTCCCTAAGTATCCTTAAAATTGTGTCAGCTCTGGTGTGGACATCTTCCATATGTTGTTAGGAATATACCTATTTTGCCAGCAGTCTTGATTATCAACTAATATCCAGTTACTCAATTTTGGTTTCAATGACAGAAAACACATTAACTCATCTTTGCACCAGCCAAAACAAAGGAGTTACACTGACTGGATTGAGGAGGATTGACTGGATTGAACTGTAATTAACAGGACAAGATCCATTGACTCAAAATTGACTTGTCCAATAAAAAGAGACACTTCAAAGAGACACTTCAATTGACCCTTAGGCCTGATCCACAGAGTTTGGAATTCAGAGGGCATTTTATTAGTGATAGTTAGGAAGGCAAAAGAGCTAAGCAGCCTACAACATAGAAAAACAGAGCAAGACTAAAAGTATGTGGCCAATGAAAAGTAAAAGTGACAGGGTTCTAGCAGCAGTCAGAGAATTGTGGTAATCCCCTTTTGAACAGAGGCACAGGTCCTTTGTGAAAGAATTCACATACCTGAAGAGTTTTAGGTGGCAAAAATGGAAGTTTATTGTTGGATGAGAAGTCAGCTTTGCTAGAAAAACTGACTTCTTCAGTGGCAAGGTCCTATTAGGGAAATTAAGGCTGGCACTGAGAAGAGAATGTCTTCTCAGCAGGCAGAAGTCCTAGCAGCTATGCCAAAAAGGTAAAGCATACTACTTTGGACATTCTGCAAAAAAAAAAAAAAAAATTAGAAAGCAGAAACCTATTTTATGGATAGATCTTGGCAAGGGGGCTGGGGGCACTTTGAACTGATCAGACCAGGATATCCCAATTGAAATTACTTTGAAGGCTTTTTCCATCCTAAATTTGAATGGAGATCTGGCTATCAATGGAGGTGATTTGCCTTAGAAATGGCCCAGCCTGAAAAGCTCTCCCACAAACTCCATGGAGCCTGGGAGAGTCAGGAATCAAAGGGGACAGAATTTCAGAGTGTTAATTCTACTGATCAAAAAGGAACACAGTTTCACACCCCCATCAAAAATATTAGCTAGAGTTTAAGGGTTATATTCTGAAAGCTCTCTTTTCCTGTTTTTTCTTTTCTTCTTCCTACTAGGCAAAGAAAGACTCTGAGGTCCTTTCAGTATTTCCTGAACTCTTCCATTGAAAGCTTTTCTAGGCCTTAAAAAAAAAAAAAATAGTAGTACTTAGTAATCCATACCTGTCTTCTTTTTAGGAATTCAACTATTATAACTTTAGATTTCTATTTAAAAATTACATTCTCAACTAATAGAAATTATGTTGCTAAGCTATTTTCATTCTTGTTTTCTTATTAATTTGCGAGCAAAGATGAACATTTCACTATAAAAAGAACAAGAAAGAGGACTGTATATGAAGTTGTGGACTTGTATAATTTCAGAAATATGTAGTAAGTCAAACTAAGTAATAACAAAGTTTGATTTGTGTCTTCTGAACCTTTTGTTTTCTTCCATGTGTTTAATTGATACTCTCTTTTGTTCTACTTTGCTGTCATTGCACACTAACTTAACCCTTCCCTAAATGGAAATTCTTCCTTTTAACAAATAAGCATAGACAATCAAAACTGTTCAATGCAGTGGACAAATCTGTAAATGTAAATATTATTTATCAAATCCCAGTCTATAACCTCTCAGCCAAGAGGCGAGCAGTATGGGTCCTTGTCGGTTTTCTGAAGACAGTCACTACATTAATCAAAGTTCTATAGTCTATTAAAGTTTTTTTTATAGTTTTAATTGTGTAGATTCTTCTGCTATTTCTGCTCTTTTCATTTTGCATCAAGTTATTTAAGTTTTTCCATGTTTCTCTGAATTTATTATATTCACTTCTTAAGTTTTCATGATATTTTATAGTATTTTTAAACCATAATATATTTAATCATTCCAAAATTGGTTTTTAATTCTTTGCTACTATAAAGCACTATTAGAAATAACTTTTGTGCATATGAACTCCTAACCCTTTGACATCTTTAGAGGAAGTATTGTCTAGTAAAAGAGTATGCACAATATAGTAACTTTTTTGCTTTCTAGAGATGTTGGACTAATTCATAATTCCATTAAAGGTACATTAGTGTTCCTGTCCTACAACAAAGCTCATTTTTGATCATGTTCTTGATAGCTGTCATTAAATACCTCCCTCCAACAAAATTATTCTTACCAAAAGATTCCAAAGATAAAGAAATTATTGGCCCTTAATGGACTTGGAGTATTCCAATGTTATTAATAATTGCTATTGCTAAGCCTAGTCCATTCTCAGAGCTTTATCTTCCTAATACTTTTGCTAATACTTTTGCTTTATCCATTAAGTGCAATCCAAATAGAGAGAGTCCAGATTGGTGCTTATAAGAATAGTTCGACAAAGAAATCCTATCAAATCTGTTCCATTTCAAGTTTATCTTCCATCCATAGCTGTCTATTATGGATGCAGTCATATAAATGAAAAAGAAATCCATGATGAGGATAGTAGAATAATTAATGCTGCTGCTGATGAGGATGATTTAGAGGAGGAAGAGGAAAAGAACCCACACTGATGAGATAATAAATCTATCGAAATATTAAACTTATCCATATCCCTTATAGTTCTTTGACTTGAATTCCTGAAATATATGCCAATAAAGCACAAGCATTCTCATGTTCCTCTAAACTAGAAAAGCTTCCACAATAAATCTGAGGGGAAAAAACTATATATCTATAATCCAGAAATTAGCCTACCTAAGTTTAGGAGCTCATTATCAGAAAGTTTAATTTAGTTCATCAAAGTATTTATGAAGTGCTTGCTGTATGCTGAATACAGCATACAGTGCTAAGCACTGAGTGCTCAAAGACAAAAACAATAAGGACTCCACCCTCAAGTACCTTTTATTCTTTAGCTGACTTTTAAGATTAATTAATGCCTTTGACCAGATCAACTGGTGAAGATAACTTAGTAAGTCATGAATGGGTTGTAATATAAATCAGCAGAGGGAATACCCCTGATGGTGAGTATCAAGAAGAGAGCATTGGACTTGGATTCAGGAAAACCTGATTTCAAATCCTGATTCTGATATTTGAATGCTGTGTAGCTATAGACCAATCATTTAACTTTTATGATCTTCAGTTTCCTATATAAATGGTGATAACAATATCTATATTTACCTGCTTCACATAATCATTATGAAAAATTCCATGAGATCATGTTTTTAAAGTGCTTTGCAAACTTTCTAGCACTATATGTCAGCTATTGTTAGAACAATAATCCTTTTCTAGCTAAGAACACTTTGGAGATAATGTGTGTGTGTGTGTGTGTGTGTGTGTGTGTGTGTGTGTGTGCGCACGCGCTTATAAAAGCCAGGTGATACATGTATGAAACTTTTATTAAAGTTTTCATATAAACTGAAGATAAGAATTAAAAACAAGTTTGATAAATTTATAGGTGATTTGGGATCCATAACATTGTTGAAAAATATTGTGAATATTAGGAGCTGGAAGATTAATAGCTATACCATCCTAAAACAATTCTTTGGTTTGCCTTCAGAAATAGAACACAGGGCTGAAAGAAATGCAGAACTGATCATTTCTGACATTTCTCATTTCTTATGAAGTATTAAAGGTATTTGAAGGATGGAAGAATTGAGCATGACAAGAAACTGTATCATTAACTAGAGTCCTTAAAATTATTTCAGCACTTGAAAATCCCATCTTAAGACTAATGTGATAATTTTTGTCCATGATGAAAAGATTTTCCAAGAATTTGGTGGGAAAACTATCCAATTTGATTTAAGTAAGAACACTATTGAAAACATTTGGCTTAGTCATGAAACTTATGCTTAAGGGGAATTTTAAGATGAGCAGATTTCCAAATTATTGTCTTAAGTCACATACACATACATAAATTCTGCATATTTATTCACTCAGAATTCTGCTTAGAGGCAATTTTTAGCTCTCTAAAGCAAATTCATACTCAAACTAAAAGAAAACATTGCTTTCTCTTTTCAGCACTGCTGATGTAGGGTCATGGCTTTTTTGACTAGGAAATTATTTTCCTATGCTATGTTTTTTTTTTTTTAATCGTCAGAATTCCCTTTGAATTCTGGCTCTGTCTTTTCCTTTGAATATGACAAACTTTATCATATTTTAAGTTTCACAATAATAAGATAAGCCTGAGCAGAAGAAAGTTTGGGAATGCATCAATGTTCTTCTGTCAATCTGTGTTGATCTGTCTTTTTCTGTGCCTTTTTTTTTTCTATCTCTCATTTTTAATGAGACTTCCTCTTCCTCCCCAGGATTCTCTATTTAAACAGCCTTAGCTCTTGATTAATCAGTAATTAGAGGAGGATTCATACTGCTTTCAGGCCTCTAGTATCTACTTTTCAGTTCAAATTTGATAGTAAAGCAGAAATTCAAAGGCTATTGATATTTTGCTGAAAATTATCATTTTATTGTAACTGAAACAATCCCAGAAAAATATAAATAAAGAGATCTTTAGACCCAAACTTGAGATCAAATATGAAATATCTTGCAGTTGAATCAAACATTTCAGTTATTATAGTTAGCTATAGACCTAGAAGTTCATTCCTGAGTTTCCTCTTTTTACCTCTTCTTGATATCTGTTTTGTTTATCAAAATGAGAAGACTAACTTTAGGATTCGGAGGAAGTCCATCAGAGTTAAGCTATGGTAATATTAATATACCTACTACTTCCTTTTGAAAATTGATACCAACAGCAATAATAACAATGATTTACTGTTTAAAAGTACTTTAAGAATTATGAAGTATTTTACTATAATCTCATTTGATCCTCACAACAATCTTGTGAAGTAGTTGCTGTTTTTATCCCAATTTTACAGAAGAAGAAACTGAGATGGAAAGGTTAATATTATGCGTTCAATAAATGAAACTTCTATTAAAGTGTAAAATGTGACTCACTTCATGAGATGTGTATATTAAATTCTGTGTACATTAATTTGATTTGACAGAAGTCAGGGTGTCTTTCACTGTGTGATGAGCATTTTCTTTATTCCAGTTTAATATAAAATAAATTAAACTAGGTGGGTGCCATTGTTGCCACAACATTACTAGCCTCCATTATGATGTAATTTGGTCTTTTTTTTTTAGTTCATGACTTATTTGTGAAATTCTCAGAATACCCAGAGCACTTGGAGAATATTCCCCAATTATCAAGCCCTTTACTGGTTCAACCATTTTTTTCCCAAGTATACTACATCTCCAAATTGACCAGCACTGCTTCCTTCTTTTTCTGCTTTCTCCCTGCTTTCTACAATCCTTATTCTTTTTTAGCCTGACAAAAGCTATTAAATAGGTGAACATGAAATGCAGAATGATGAATTATAGTGCTCCTGTATATTTAAGGAATAATATGATGTTCTTTCCAGTACACCAAGATGCTTCCTATGTACCTACAATCTTTTTTTTTAGATCCAAATATTATTGATTATATTTGATGATTCATTGGTATGTATTCCGTTGCCACTAGTGGAAAGTGAAATCCCTACATATCTTCTCACCTTCACAATTCTTACCCACATATTTTTGTAAGTCTTAACACAAATGATCCATCCTTTACTAGAAGTCTTCCTCTGGTTAGTTTAATATTTCATAAATATCAATGTAGTTCTCAAATAGGTCATCTCTTACTTCTTACTCTTGGCATATCATGAACTCACTTCCTTTTCCAGTTATATGTTTCTTTGATAATATTGCTTATACCACTTCTCCACTACAAGTAATAGTTAAGGATGTAATTAACTCTCCTTATATAAACCATTGTTCATCACCAAAAATTTTGATTCTTCTGAGACTGTGGTATTCCATACTTTGTAATCATTTAACATCATCAGGACAAAATTGTAATTAAAAAGATGGTCTTTTGCAGAAGTGTGTAGCTTGAATTCATACTGATACTATGCAGTTTCCCAAAATGCAGTCTCCTACTTTTTCTATTCAATTTTAGTGCCAGATCATTATTCATGTGGAGTACATATCCAAGATTTGTGAACTAAGGAGCCATCATGCAACTTCTTGTTACAATATGGACAAAGTAGATTTTTAAAATGATATATTGGATGACATTATTTATTTATTTATTTTGTCCAGTGCTGTTGCTTAGGATAGAATGCTTAGAGTCAAAGAAACCAGATAGTGGACTATTACATAGCCCAAGCAAGCTCTGAAAAGGACTAGAAATAAAGTGGTGGTAGTGTCAAGACAATTGTCATGAATGATGTGGTGGTAAATAGATAAGAATAGCAGTAAAGTGAGAATGCAGGTAAGAAGGAAAGGGGAGATTCCAAGAAGACTTCTAAATTTGGCATCTGGGCATCCAGGAAAATAGTAGACAGGTTAAATGGGAAGGTGATGACTTCCTGTTTTAGACATAATAAATGTGATATGTTAGTAGTACACTAAGATGTAGACTCAGGAAGACATTCAAAAAAATGTCCAGTTTTGCAAAACTGGAACACAGGAGAAGAGAATATATAATATATAAGAGAATATATATAATAATATATGAAGACATAGAGTTTTGAGAATCATCTGCAGAGAAGGGATAAGTAAACTTATGAGAAATGAAAAAGGGGGCTAAAACTAAGCCCTGAGAAGTATTAACATAAGATTAAGGAGGAAAATGATTAATCAAATTAATCAGGAAAGAGTGGTCAGGCAAGTTAGTAGAGAACTAAGAACTATATAACAAAAATAAGTGGTGAAATCTATGAGAGTTTGAAAGCAGGCCAATTTGACAGTGTCAAATACTTTAGGACAGTGGGATGAGGGAAGGAAGAATAAAGGATATTGGGTTTAACTTTTAAGAAATAACTGAAGTATATTAATATTCCTACTTCCTCACAATCTAATTCTGAGATTGCCTGCATATTCTTCTGAATCCTACAAGAATACAGAGACAAGAAAAGAGTTAAAAGCAAGAGAAGAATTAAAAGCAAATAAAGTAAATAAAATCAGCAAAATATCTCTCTTAATAGTCTGCTAAATGAAAAGAAGGTCAGTGAAAAACAGGCAATACAAAAGAAGGTATTGATGAGAGAACAGAGAAAATTACTGCCCTTGAAAATGGAAGGCAAAACAAAAATCAAACTTTGTTGTTATATTGGGGTTTTTGTTGTTGTTGTTGTTATTTATTTGTTCATCCCTTTTTTCCTTTCTAAAGTAAATGTGTGCTTGTCCTATGGAGGATCTGAAGACCAAAAATTAATCTTGTCCAACACTGTGATCCCACATTAAAAGGGATCTGTTGCTTGATGTATTAGAACTATGTTGAGTCCATGGGCTGCTGTCAGAATGATGGGAAAATCAAGAAGCATTCATGAAAGGAAACCACTAATTGAGACTGATTTTTTTTCTTTTTGTGCTAATGGGCTTTCAACATTTTCCCCCAAAATGTTCTAGAGAATATTAAAGATTTGTGAGCAGGAATGAGTTATACTATAATAATGTGTCTCAGGCAGGGAGAATTAGACAAAATGTGACTACAAACAATTGAGCATCATTTGGGTTTAACAGAGATTCAATGGCCAAGCTAAGACTTAGAATGATTCCAACACTCACTCTTGGCATTGTGAATCTTAGAGAGAAGTTATTGTTGGAGGATTCTGTTCTAATATATGAAAAGGTCAGATGTCTGTGATGTTCCTGCTGCATGACTTCAAAGAATCTTGAATTCCTTCAGATATCAATTTATTTTTGGAACATCAAGGTTTAGGAAAGAGCACTAGATTTTTTGGTCAAAGGTCTTAAGATCAAATCAGACCTCTATTACTTACTGTAACAGTCATTTAACCTTGTTAGGTTTCAATATCATCTGTAAAACATAAAAGTTAGACTAAATATTCTCTAGAGTCATTTCTCAACTATAAATCAATGTTCCAATGATTCTAATAAGTAGGTTCAAATCCATGAAATGTGACTCACAAAACCCAACATATCACTGCCTCACTGGGTTGTTTGCTGCTTGTTAGAAAGGTGAAAGTGAATTGCTTCTTTGGAAGGGGAAAGCACTAAAAGAGGATGGTTTTTAACCCTTTCAGAGCATCTGGAGAACAGTTTTACACACTGATGTTGATAAACTTGGGCTAAGTGAATAATTTTATAAAAAGTGAATAAATTTTCAAAAAAAATAATTTTACAAAAAATTTTAAGAAAGGGGAGGAAAGAAGGAAGGAAGAGAGAGAGAGAGAGAGAGAGAGAGAGAGAGAGAGAGAGAGAGAGGAAAAAGAAAAAAGAAGGAAAGAAAGACACAGAGAGAAAGAAAGACAGAGAGAAAGAGACAGAGAAGGAAAGAGACAAACAGAAAAGGAAAGAGACAGACAGAGAAAGAAAGACACAGAGAGAGAAAGAAAGAGAGAGACAGAGAAAGCAAGAGAGAAAAAGAGAGAGCAAGACAGAGAGAGAGAAGGACAAAGACAAAAGGAGAGAGAAAAAGAAAGAAAGAGAGAGCAAGATAGAAAAAGACAGAGAGGAAGAGAGGAAAGGAAAGGAAGAAAGGAAGAAAGAAAGACACTCTCTCCTTGCCAATAGAATTGCCCTATTATGTTTAACATAGCATTTCAAGTCTTTCACTTTATCTTTATAGCTTCAATGACTCTGACTTATAATCTGCTGCAGTCCAATATAGATGACAGAGATGAATAAACCTATATGAGAGAAGGGACCAAATGGCATGGAAATAGCATCTCTTTTCAAATGTGGAGTGCCCAGGAAACAAAAATGCTGAGCTGACTCTTCCTTTTCTCTTCCTGTTTTTCATTGAAATACTTGAAAAGGCCTCTCCTTTCAAATAAGAAGACAGTGTATGGCAAGCAAGGAGGGCTCTGGTCTTTGGATAACTTTCCCCAGCATACAAGATGAGTCTCTTTGGTGCTATTCATGTATTGAGTTTGGGAAAGAAGCAATTCCTCTAACTGCTTTTGAGACATTAACCTTTGAATATGAGCATTAACAGGGACAAGGGAGCTGGACTTAACTAAAAGATGCTTTCACAAAGGAATAATTATAAATGAAAGTTCATATTCATGTATACACATATGCACATGTGCGCGCGCGCGCACACACACACACACACACACACACACACTCACCTGAAAGTAGATGGGAGAATATGAGCTGCTTTCCAGTCTGTGAAGCCTGAAATCCTTCTCCCAAAACTGTAGAAATAATACCTCTCTCAAGCACAGAGGTGGAGGGAAAAGGGAAATATAAAGATACCTGAATATTCAAAGGGATTCACACACAGAAAGAAGTGTTCTCTGCAAGAGACCTGCTGGATACTGAGTCAGCCAGACAGTTTGGAAGAAGCTGCTTCCAAATGCCCCGAAGGTGTTTGTCTTTCATAGAAAAGAAAATATACTGCAGCAATCACTATACTTACCCTGAACTCTTAGGCACAGGTTTTAATGTTTAGGTACTTCTACAACATTCCTCAATTTCTTGTTGTAGTTATCTCAATGTGATTCCCCACATCTGCATTTCTGGGCATCATCAGGAACAAGGATTCTATAGCTAGTTCAGTGAGGCACAACAGTAACTCTTAAATAGAAGAATCATTGTCTCTCTGTCTCTCTCTTTTTTCTGGGTGTGTTTCCTCTCTGTGTCTTTCTATCTGTCTGTCTCATCTCTTTCTGTTATTGTCTCTGTCTCTGTGTTTCTCTTCTGTATGTGTGCCTCTCTGTCTCTTCTCTATCTCTTTCCACCTCTGTCTTTCTGTGTCTCTGTGTACTTCCCTTTGGAACCCTATCACAAATAGATCCAAGGCTTCATGTTTAGTATGCAGATACCAAAAGATGATAGTTCTACCTTCTTTTTCTTTAGTCAAATCATACTTATTGTTTTCAGGTCACATTTTAGTAGAGACTTTGACAAATTGAAATGTGTTCAGAATGAGGTAACTAGGGTGATAAGAGTTACTCAAAAAATCATGTCATGTGATTGAAAGACCATATTTAGCCTAAGGAAGAAAAGCCTTAGGGGAGGACATAATTGCAATTTTCAAATGTCCAAAGTGTTGTTGTGAGGAACAGGGATGTAATAGTA